>NW_018745668.1:0-55532 GCF_001683475.1 Chenopodium quinoa
TTATTTCTTTCAGCCGACCCATGAGTAAAATAACAGCATCTAAGACTGCGGCGGCCATGCTGCGGGTCTCACTAATGAAGCAGTCGTATGTCGACTCCCCCAGCAAGGAGGCACCCTTGGTAGGCTTTGAAAAACTCTTCTCCTTTTAGTTGTATTATGCATATACTAACTCTTTTTGTTTTCAGTCTGGCACTCCAAGGGCTTCTTCCTCGCAACAGCCGGACCCCAAGGCCCGGAGGACGACTGTTGCCAGCTCTCCTGGGTCTTCCAGGAAAACAGTGGCGGCTGAGAAGCAGCCGGCCACTTCTTCAAAAACCCAGGCGGGGCCGCCTAGATGTATGGACCCTCACTTGTAAAAAACTCACCCTTGCTTCTTTCTTGATTAAGTCTAACTTGTTTTATCCTTTTACTTAATGCAGCCGGCCCCCAGGGACTTGACTTGGTTGAGGTAGCCAAGTCAATGGTTAAAGTAGTTCCTCCCTCTGACAGGGAGGAGGTCAAGGGCTCGATGGAATTTCAGGGATCCTAGCTGAGGTATACTTAGCACCTTTTTGAGCTTTTGAGTTCCAGGACGCCTGTTAACTCTTTTGATTGGAAACTGACGCCTGTTTTTCTTTGTACTTAGGCCCTGCTCCGAGTCAACAGCCTTCGCAAGCCGATTGATCGGAAAAACAAAGAGGTAAAGGCCGCAAAGGCTATGGCCGCCTCCAGCTGTGATAAGGCAATGTTTCAAATTGCCCAAAATGAAGTACTGACCATTGATCTTCTTTATTATCAGGCGCAGGCGACCGCCGCTGTTCGGGCTCAGCTAGAGGCGGCCCAAAAGAAGGTTGACGAGCTGGAGGGGACCGTCACCAAACTTAAAGCCGAGCTGAAACCCCTTCGCCAAAAAATGCACTCTTACGAGGCCATGGAGAAATCTTTGGCTAACGTAAAAGAACGCCTGGTGAACCAGGAGAAGAGTCTTACCCAAGAGCTCTCGGACAAGGCCGAGCAAGAGAAACAAGAGCTCGTCCGGGAGATGGTGGAAGACTCCGCCCAAATCCAACGCATGACCTGGGAACGACTGTTCCCCAGTGCCGACTTTGCCTCATGGGAAAGAACGTACCGCCAGTGTTCGGAAATATATAATCAACAGATCCTGGCGGCTGCTGAAGAAGAGGCGATGGACGTTGCGTTGGAGGAGGAAGAGCCGGTTGTGGCGCTTGTGCCACTTGGGGGTAAGGCATCAAAAGATGATGCAGCCAAGGCCGAGTCCAGCAAGAAGAGTGCTGACCAGGCGGCTGCTGCTGATACTGAACTGCCCCCTTCTTAAGCTTTAAGTATATTTTTCTTTTCACGGCCTGCGTGCCGTTTGCTTTGTAATTACCCGGCCAGGGGGCCGGGGTTTTGAATATTCTGCTGGCCTTTTATGGCCGGCTCATTTTAATCAAATGAAAGTCAAACACATTCAAACAGACCTAATTGAATCAAATGAAAGTCAAACACATTCAAAAAGAGCTTTTTGAATCAAATGACGGTCAAATGCATTCTACAAAGCTAATTGAATCAAATGAAAGTCAAACACATTGAAACAAAGCTAATTGGATCAAATGTGATTCAAACACATTCAAACAGTGCTTTTTGAATCAAATGAAAGTCAAATGCATTCATCAAAGCTACTTGATTCAAATGAAAGTCGAAAACATTCGAACAAAGACAATTGAATCAAATGAAAGTCAAACAAATTCAAAAAGAGCTTTTTGAATCAAATGAAGGTCAAATGCATTTAAGAAAGCTAATTGAATCAAATGAAAGTCAAACACATTCAAACAAAGCTAATTGAATCAAATGTAAGTCAAACACATTCAAATAGAGCTTTTTGAATCAAATGAAAGTCAAATGCATTCAACAAAGCTAAATCAATCAAATGAAAGTCAAAAACTTATAAAAAAATCTAATTAAATCAAATGAAAGTCAAACACATTCAGACAAAGCTATTTGAATCAAATGAAAGTCAAATGCATTCTACAAATCTAATTGACTTAAATGAAAGTAAAAAACATCTAAAAAATTCAAATTAAATCAATAAAAGGTCAAACACATTCAAACAAAACTATTTGAATCAAGTGAAAGTCAAATGCATTCTATAAAGCTAATTGAATCAAATTAAAGTCAAACACATCCAAACAAAGCTAATTGAATCAAATGAAAGTAAAACACATTCAAACAAGTCTAATCGAATCAAATGAAATTCAAACACATTCAAACAGAGCTAATTGAATCAAATGAAAGTCAAACACATTCAAAAAGTGCTTTTTGAATCAAATGAAGGTCAAATGCAATCTACAAAGCTAATTAAATCAAATGAAAGTCAAACACATTCAAACAAAACTAAATGAATCAAATGAAAGTCAAAAACATCTAAAAAAACCTAATTAAATCAAATGAAAGTCAAACACATTCAAACAAAGCTATTGGAATCTAATGAAAGTCAAATGTGTTTCGGGGTTTTCTGATGTCCTGCGGGAGAGTTACAATTCCGAGACTGGAACCGGACGCCTGTACCTGCAAAAATAACGGAGACTCCTGAGAGCTCCGCCTCCAACGGTCAAGTTAGTACCTGATTAAGGAGTAACCAATACAGAAATTAAAGTAATCAGATCTCTCTAGGTGAGAGTGCTTAGTGTTGGTAATCTGCGTTGTTAGCGAGATTAGCCGGTTGTTAGTAAGTCTGTTCTTCTCTGCTTGATCTCTTAATTATTCGGTTCGTTGATTAATGAGGATTAATCGAGTATTTATAGCCTTGGGAAGCGTGCAACTCTCTAGGTTCAAGGTAAACCTAGGGCTGATCGGGCCTCTAGACTGAATTGGGCCTTGATGGCCGGTTGTCCCACTTGGCATGGGTGGACACGTGGCGTGTCTTAAGTGGTCCGTGGAGGACGTATCTGTGACTGACACGTGGCAAGCTCCTGTTGGCCTTCGTGAAGGACACGTGGCGGAACCTGGTTGGTCCACTTGTCAGACGGTGATTGGTGGATAAAAATCCCCTAATCATTTGCCCCTCACAGGTGGCACGCGACTGGTCACGTGTCGCCTGTGACAGGTGTCGCACGGTGACAGGCGACGGCCCGTTACAGGTGTCACCTTGTAGACGGCCGAGAGATTTTCCCGCCCAAATTTGAATTCGGAAGCGACCCTTCGCCTTCTCATTTTGCCTATAAAAGGAAGTGCTGACTTCGGTCATTTTCACATTTGAGAACTTTTGCGAGAACATTCGGACCCCTGAACTTGCTCTGACATTTTCGGACTTTTTCTGCCTACCGCCTGTTCTGACAAGCCGACTGACCCGAACTTCCAGGACTTCATCAACCGTCACCCGTTCAGGTAACTCAGTTCTCTTACTCTTAATTTTCTTTTTATTTTTTGAAATGGCACCATGGAAGCACACGACACGCCCTAAGTTAGTGATCAGCCGGTCACCGGGACGGCTGAATCTAGGACTAGGAGTGTCGCCTGCCCTTTTCTGGACCCATCTTTGCCCTTTATACAAAGTCCGACTGAATCTGTGTCTATGCAGAACGTGATGGCCAGAACAAAAAAGACTGCTATGATATCAAACTCAGACGGCTCCTCCCAAAGGGTGCTCCTTAGCGAAACATCTGACCAGGCGCCAGATGTAGAACGAGGCGACTGTCAAGCTGACAGTTCTGAGAGAGGGACCAAGGTGTTCCCTTCTCATCTAACCGTGGACATGTCTAATTTTCCTTCTGCTCCTTCTAAGGGAGAGGAGGCGGGCCCCTCTAGGAGAGGGGAGGAGTCGTCCTCTTCGGACTCGTCAGGGGACGAGTCCGAATCCAGCTCTTCTGACCATAGTTCTTCTGGCTCAGAAGAAAAACATAGCCGCCTACAAGAGGCGAGAAGTTCTCATGCAGTGGAGAAGGGGGATAATTGGGCAGAGCCGTCCGCCTCTTACAGAGAGGAAAACGCCCCCTACTACTGCAGGGTGCCCCGGGGCCGGATTGCAACCATGCGAGACAACGTGGCGAGCTTTATTGCTAACCACAAAATGGGCCCGGAGTATTTACTGTTTGTGCCGGATCCAGAAGATACTGTCGTCTGGCCGGCTGGTACCAGCTATGGTGACGGCTGCTTTGGCTGCTATGTGGCGGCCATCAAAGCTGGACTGCGCTTCCCATTACATCCGGCTGTTCAGCGGATTTTAGATGGGTATGATCTGGGGTTATGGCAGTTAGCCCCCAACTCTTGGGTAAACGTACTCGGCTATGTGGCCGGGTGCGAATTGAACGGAGTGGAGCCAATTTTTGAGGCTTTCGCCCATATGAACTATCTCAGCCGGACCCCTAAGTCGGGAGGTACCGGCTGGTATCAACTAACAAGCCATAGGGGTTACCTCATGACGAGAGGTAAGGCAAACAAATGGAAGGATTGGCGGAACACCTTCCTTATTATCGAGAGTTCAGACACGGAGCTGAACAAACGTTTTAACAAGTGGAACAGGGATCCGCCTCTTCTCGCAGGCGGCCGCAGCATGCCGCCTGTTCCCCCAAAGGCTAAAAAAGAGATCCTAGACAAAGGACTCTTCAAAGTAGAGACTAGGGTGAACTCTACTTCAGGGGTACGAGAGCAAGTACCCCTAAATTGCGTCCCGAGCTTCAAGTGGCTCTATGACGAGTACTTCTTGGCCGCCTGTGGCCTCGGCAGTCGGTGCTCTAGAGGTAGCCGGCCTGACGAATACTCTGTTTTTTCACGCCTTGTTTACTTGGGATTTTTACTAACTTTGCTGTTTATTTCTTTCAGCCGACGCCATGAGTAAAATAACAGCATCTAAGACTGCGGCGGCCATGCTGCGGGTCTCACTAATGAAGCAGTCGTATGTCGACTCCCCCAGCAAGGAGGCACCCTTGGTAGGCTTTGAAAACTCTTCTCCTTTTAGTTGTATTATGCATATACTAACTCTTTTTGTTTTCAGTCTGGCACTCCAAGGGCTTCTTCCTCGCAACAGCCGGACCCCAAGGCCCGGAGGACGACTGTTGCCAGCTCTCCTGGGTCTTCCAGGAAAACAGTGGCGGCTGAGAAGCAGCCGGCCACTTCTTCAAAAACCCAGGCGGGGCCGCCTAGATGTATGGACCCTCACTTGTAAAAAACTCACCCTTGCTTCTTTCTTGATTAAGTCTAACTTGTTTTATCCTTTTACTTAATGCAGCCGGCCCCCAGGGACTTGACTTGGTTGAGGTAGCCAAGTCAATGGTTAAAGTAGTTCCTCCCTCTGACAGGGAGGCGGTCAAGGGTGCCGGCACCCTTGACCTCGATGGAATTTCAGGGATCCTAGCTGAGGTATACTTAGCACCTTTTTGAGCTTTTGAGTTCCAGGACGCCTGTTAACTCTTTTGATTGGAAACTGACGCCTGTTTTTCTTTGTACTTAGGCCCTGCTCCGAGTCAACAGCCTTCGCAAGCCGATTGATCGGAAAAACAAAGAGGTAAAGGCCGCAAAGGCTATGGCCGCCTCCAGCTGTGATAAGGCAATGTTTCAAATTGCCCAAAATGAAGTACTGACCATTGATCTTCTTTATTATCAGGCGCAGGCGACCGCCGCTGTTCGGGCTCAGCTAGAGGCGGCCCAAAAGAAGGTTGACGAGCTGGAGGGGACCGTCACCAAACTTAAAGCCGAGCTGAAACCCCTTCGCCAAAAAATGCACTCTTACGAGGCCATGGAGAAATCTTTGGCTAACGTAAAAAGAACGCCTGGTGAACCAGGAGAAGAGTCTTACCCAAGAGCTCTCGGACAAGGCCGAGCAAGAGAAACAAGAGCTCGTCCGGGAGATGGTGGAAGACTCCGCCCAAATCCAACGCATGACCTGGGAACGACTGTTCCCCAGTGCCGACTTTGCCTCATGGGAAAGAACGTACCGCCAGTGTTCGGAAATATATAATCAACAGATCCTGGCGGCTGCTGAAGAAGAGGCGATGGACGTTGCGTTGGAGGAGGAAGAGCCGGTTGTGGCGCTTGTGCCACTTGGGGGTAAGGCATCAAAAGATGATGCAGCCAAGGCCGAGTCCAGCAAGAAGAGTGCTGACCAGGCGGCTGCTGCTGATACTGAACTGCCCCCTTCTTAAGCTTTAAGTATATTTTTCTTTTCACGGCCTGCGTGCCGTTTGCTTTGTAATTACCCGGCCAGGGGGCCGGGGTTTTGAATATTCTGCTGGCCTTTTATGGCCGGCTCATTTTAATCAAATATTTTGTTTTTGTTCAAATTTGTCTAAGTATTTGAAATTTGCTCACTTGACCGACTGTTGTGTATGGCCAAACGTTAAGACAGGTAAGTATGCCGCCTATGCCCCTGGACGACTGGTTGTCTGTTTCCAGGATAGATGATCAGTCGGCCATTTTATCAATCGGTATTCGAACTCTTTATTCAATTTGACCAAGTAAATAGAATTACCTAGTAGCCAAGGAATTTAAGTAGGAAAACAAGCGGCGGGTACCGGTTGTTTCCCTTTATTGCCAATGTTGGCTTTAAACTCGTTATTTTTTAACCTAGCAAGAGTATTGGTTGAGAGCCTTTGTTTATTAAAAACAAGTGGACGACTCATACCTTTTAGGCTTCATACTAAGTTTGAGTGACTATTAAGTTAACATAGGAGTTACTTAGTCTTTGTCACAATCTTGATTGAGTAGTAGAGGTATCAGGCGGCGTAGGCCGGCTAGACCCCTTGATTCACCAATGTAAGCTATTAACTTAATAGGTTATCCAGTAGGAATAAGGGTTCGAGTGCCCTTGTTTGTTAAAAAACAGGCGGACGACCCAAACTTTTTAGGTTCCATACCAAATTTGAAGGAGTGACTATGAGTTAACTTTGGAGTTACTCAGTCGCCGTCACTTTTGTTTGAGAAGTAGAGGTACCAGGCGGCGTACGCCGGCTAGACCCCTTGATTCGCCAATGTTTGTTGGCTATTAACTCAATAGGTACCCCCTGCATTTATCCCAAGTAATACAGGCGGTTATCTGACTCAGATGTCAACTGCTACCATTGGTTTGGTTAGTGATAGAGTTATCTTTGTCTCAAAAACGGCTACGTGGTTGCCCTTGGGGACAGTCGTATAGGTGCCGTGTAATTAGTTTATAGAACAATGTTCCACCCAAAAGGGAGCTGCTCTCTGCGACGAATTTCATCCGGAGGGATGCCGTCGGACGCCTGCTATGATGTTGGGACAGGTCGAATTAGTTTTTTAGTTTTGATCAGGTGGCTTGGCGCCTGGTCTGATCATTCGGCCGGTGGCCTTGGTAAGTTCTTGGTGAACGTAGGTGCTAAGTAAAAGAAGGGTAGCTGCCTGTTAGGTACAGGATCGGCCAGGCCCTTATCTTTTTAGCTAAGTATTGTGAGTAAAATACTCGATGGAGAGTAGCCGACTGTAAAGGAACAGACGGCATGCCCCTCTAAAGATAGTGAAACTCAATGGAGAGTAGCCGACTGTAAAGGTACAGACGGCATGCCCCTCGTAATACAATATTGAATAGTAAGTGCAAACTTTATTAAGTAGCTCTTTACTTTACATCATTCAGAAGAAATATTTTTTAAGGTTATCTACATTCCAGGTTCGAGGCAACGGTTGTCCGTCTGGTGTTTCCAGACGGTAGGTACCGTCCCTGACTTCCGCATAGATTCGGTAGGGTCCTTCCCAGTTGGGAGTTAGTTTTCCAGACTCATTGGCCCTACCAACTGCTTCCATTTTTCTAAGTACAAAGTCCCCTACTTTGAGTGGACGCCTGTGTACTTTCTTGTTGTATGATCTAGTCATTCTTAGGCGATAGATCTCATGGCGCAAAACAGCATTGCCCCTTTTTTCAGGAAGTGAGTCTAATGCCAGGCGCATAGCTTCCCAGTTTGCCTCTTCGTCATATAGCATTACTCGAAGAGTCGGCTCGTAGTGTTCTATTGGAAGAACAGCTTCTGCACCATAAGTTAGGAGGAAGGGAGTTTCTCCAGTTGCCCCTTTTTCAGTCGTCCTAATGGCCCAAAGAACATGTGGTAGTTCATCTGCCCATAGGCCGCCTGCTCGTTCAATCTTTTTCTTGAGACCGTCTGAGATGATTTTATTAAAGGCTTCTACCTGGCTGTTTGCTTGTGGACGGCCGACAGATGCAAAGTAATGTGCAATTCCTTGGTCTCCCAACCAGCTTTTGAGAACAGGCGTCTCAAATTGGGGACCATTATCAAAAACCATAGACATGGGAACCCCGAACCGAGTGATGACGTTTTTCCAAATGAATGAAATTACATTTTTCGTCTTGATTCCCTTTACAGCCTCCGCCTCTACCCATTTAGTGAAGTAGTCAACGGCAACAAGTATGTACCTTCTGCCGCCTGTAGCAGGCGTATATGGCCCCAGAATGTCCATGCCCCACTTAGCAAACGGTAGTGGGCTGTGAATGGTAGTGAGGTCAGTAGCCGGACGGTGAATTAATTTGCCAAACCTTTGGCACTTGTCACATTTTTTCACCATCTCCATTGCATCTGCTTCCAAAGTAGGCCAAAAGTAACCCTGCCGCCTTGTCCTTTGAGCAAGCATCCTACCACCTATATGGGAAGCGCAGAAACCAGAGTGAAGATCATCTAGTATCTCTCGTCCCTTTTCAGGAGTAACACACTTTAAGAAGGGTTGAAGGTGCCCCCTCTTGTGAAGTTCTCCCTGTATCATTTCAAAACAGGAGGCTCGTTTTTTCAGTGCTGCCGCCTGTTGAGGATCATCCGGCAGTGTACCGTTTGTCAGATATGCCCTGATTGAATCCATCCAGGTTGAGCTTCTGTCTAGAATTCCAATAGGATTTTCCTCGATGCTTCTCTTCTCCATTACTTCCCAAAACACAGTTCGAGGAGTATCGGAGGAGGCGGATGATGCTAATTTCGAAAGTGCATCTGCCTGGTTGTTTTCTGATCTCGGCACTTGGATCAGATGGAAATCCTCAAGGGAGCCGACTGCTTGTCGGACCGCCTGTAAATACTTGATCATGGCCGGATGTGTTGCTTCGTATTCGCCATTGTACTGACTCACTATCAGTTGTGAATCAGAACAGGCGTCTATTTTCCTTGCCCCTGCCGCCTTACACATGCGGATCCCGGCTAGTAAAGCTTCATATTCTGCCTCATTGTTTGAAGCCTGGAAACTGAAGCGTAGAGCATACTCGAACCTGTCGCCCTCTGGAGATTGACATACGACGCCTGCTCCACAACCGTTTGAAGTGGAGCTTCCGTCCACATATACCTTCCAGACTTGGTCTGGAACTTGAGAGTCAGGAGGACGGGTCATCTCTACAATAAAGTCAGCAAAGGCTTGCCCCTTCACTGCTTTTCTAGGCTCGAAAGTAACTTCGAGACTCTGCATTTCTATGGCCCATTTGATCATTCGTCCGGAGGACTCCATGGTGGTAAGGGGCCGCTTGATCGGTTGGTCGGTATACACGACGACTGCATGTGCCAGAAAGTAGGGCTTCAATTTTTTAACAGCCATGAAGAGTGCAAGACCAAATTTCTCCACTAGGGGATACCTCAACTCGGCATTTTTCAGTACGTGACTGACAAAGTAGACCGGAAGTTGACAGCCGTCCCTTTCAGCAAGGAGCACCGCGCTTAACGCATGATCAGAGACGGCCAGGTACATGTACAGATTTTCTTTGGGCAAAGGGCTGACCAGCCTCGGCAAGGAATGCAAGTGAGCCTTTAATTTCTGGAAGGCGGCCTCAGCATCCGGCCCCCATTCAAACCTTGCCTTTTTCTTAATTGCCTGGAAAAAGTATAGGCATTTGTCGCCTGATCGGCTTAGAAATCTTCCCAAGGCCGCCAGACAACCCGTTAACTTCTGAACCTCTCGGATGGTACGAGGCGACTGCATGTCAATGACCGCCTGCACCTTCTCAGGGTTCGCTTCTATTCCTCTCTGATTGATAAGGAATCCGAGAAATTTCCCAGACTCAACTCCAAATACACATTTCTTGGGATTGAGCATGACATGGTGCCGCCTGAGTGTGGCGAAAGTTTCTCGGAGGTCCGTCAGATGATCTTTCTGAAGTTTAGTCTTGACAATCATATCATCAATGTATGCCTCGACGTTTCTCCCAATCTGATCAAAGAACACTGTGTTTATCATTCGTTGGAAGGTAGCCGGAGCATTCTTAAGACCAAACGGCATGACCGTGTAACAGTATAATCCCTGATCAGTGACGAAGGCCGTCTTCTCCTGATCTTTCTTCCACAAAGGAATTTGATGAAAACCAGAATAGGCGTCCATAAAACTCATCAAGGCATGGCCGGCTGTTGAGTCGACCAGGTTATCAATTTTAGGCAGAGGGTAACTGTCTTTGGGGCACGCCTTGTTCAAGTCTGTGTAGTCTACACACATTCGCGAGGTGCCATTCGGCTTTTTTAACAAGTAGCACATTTGCAACCCAATCTGGGAAGTAACATTGCCGAATGAACCCTGCATCAAGTAATTTTTTTGACTTCGGCGGCTGCCGCCTGACCTCTTTCTTCACCATGGTTCCGTTTCTTTTGTCGTACCGGCTTCTTTTTCGGATCCACAGCGAGTTTGTGTACTGCCAGATCAGGACTAATGCCTGGCATTTCATGGACTTCAAATGCAAAGATGTCCTTGTATTCTTTCAACAGGTTGTGAAAGTCGTCACCAAGGTTTCTCAGAGCAGTCGTCCCTACCTTGACTGTTCGGTCAGGATGGGAGTCGTCTAATATCAGGTCCGCATGTTCACCAGCCGGCTGAGGGCGGAACTCATCCGGCCGGTCCTCTGCCAATGATTGCTATTTTTCTTGCTTTTCTTGCGGACTCAGTCTGGAGTGCCTTTCTCTTTTTGTCGCCTGTTTCTTGAACAGGCGCACTTTCCTTGACATTGTCAAGGTCTGTTTTTTCTCCACTTGACCCAGTGGCCATAACAGTGGGCTTGACATCCGAGAGATAGCACTCTCGGGCCATCCTCTGATCTCCCCTAAGGGAGCCGACTGTTCCATTGTCCCTTTCAAACTTAAGCAGCATAAGTGACGGGATTATAACAGCCTTGGAATTATTCAGGGTTGGTCGACCCAGAATCATGTTGTAGGCAGAGAGTTCCTCTACCACTAGGAACCGGACTACCATGTGTCGTCCTTCCCCTTTTTCGCCCAGGCGGATGGGTAGATCTACTCGTCCCAGTGGGTGGACGACTCCTCCCCCAAACCCTATTAAAGGGTGGGAGGCCGGATGTATGCAGTCCGTCTGATATTTCAGTTTTGATAGACATTTGCTGCTGATGAGATCTGAAGAGCTCCCGGTATCTATGAGGATTCGACCAACTCTCTGGTTGGCCACTTTACATTCAATAACGAGAGGGTCGTCATGCGGCCCCCTTATTCCTCCTAGATCCTCTTCAGTGATGACAATCTCAGGAAATGTATATTTGGACGGTCGTTCTTGGTGAACGGAATTTACATCTAACCGCCTTATATTATCTTTGTTGCCCCTAATAGTGGGGCCGCCTCCTGAGAAGCCGCCTGCAATGGTGTAGACGACTGCATCATCTGTATCAGAACTGTCGGCCTGCTGATTCTTTTTGGCCGACTGCTTTTTTGAGGAAGTGTTTCCCGCAGATTTCTTGACATAAGTGTCAAGATCTCCTTGATCAGCCAATCGGTCTAGGTACCGCATGAGACTGATGCAGTCATTGGTGTGATGACCAATGTCATCATGATAAGCACAGATTTTGTCTTGGTTCCGGTTGCTCGCAGAACCCTTCATGGGGAGCGGCTTCTCAATTGAGAGCCGTCCCTTTATTTCTTTTAGGATAAACTGGTTATCCTTGTTAAACACATATTTTGGGGAGTATGGTTTGAATTCTTTTTTCTTTTTCTGGGCCGGCTGTTTAGAGGAATCAGCCGCCCAGACCCCTTTTCTTTTTTCATCCTTGTTGGACGACTGTTTCTGTCGTCCCTCTCTATTGTCGAACCTCTTCCCGTCCGACTGTTTCATCGTACACAGATCAGTCGCCTGTATATAGGCTTCTGCTTCAATCAAGGCCTCTTGAAGAGTCGCCACCCTTTTTCGAACTAAATCAAATTTGAAGGTAGACCCGTCTTTGAGACCTCTAAAAAAGTCAGTATAAGCTACCTCATCCGGTAACCCTTGAATCTGTATTCTCATCAGGTTGAACCGCCTGATGTAGGAACGAAGCCCCTCCTTTTCACCCTGCTGAATTGTTCCCAAATCAAGGGTCGTTTTCTTCGCAGGGATGTTCATTGCGAAGTTGGAGGCAAATAAGTAAGCAAGCGTCCTGAAGCTGTTTACACAACCAGTCGGCAGGTTGCCGAACCATTGCTGTGCAATTCCCTTGAGAGTCGCTGGGAAACACTTGCACCAAGTGGGATCATCCAACCCTTGAAGGTACATCAGGTTGGTGAATGCCATCAGATGGTCTTCCGGGTTAGTAGTGCCATCATAGGCGCCTACTAAAACATTTTTTACTTTGGCCGGCTGAGCGGCTTCAGTAATTTCCTTGGAGAAGGCCGACGGCTGTTCACCAAGTCTAAGCAGCCGTAGCTGCCAGTCCATAGGTTGGACGTTTTTTGCTGCAGGTCCACCAAATGGAGGTGGCTGCATAAAATACTGTTGTTGCGGCACAAATGGTAAGTTTGGTACCGCCTGGGCACTATGAAAGTCGGACTGACGGGAGGTGCCGCCTGACTGACTCTCATGGTACGACTGAGTTGGCCTCATCGAGGCATTTCGCAAACTGTCCTGAAAATTTGAAGTAGAAGCCGACTCTGATAATCGGTCACTCTTCTTCTGCTCTAGCAGGTGCCGAGCATCTGTGAACGTTTGCTTTGACCCGTCCGCCTGAATATGACGAACCGGTTTCCTATTTCCCGTAGGGTAACAGAATTTTGTGAAATCAAGAGCAGACGGTTCCCGCTTCTTGGATTTAGGATGGGGAGTCGCCTCTCGCCCTTGAACTGGCTTCCTCCTCAGTGAAGTGGAAGGTTTCTTGGCCGCCTGCTCTTTGACTGAAGCAGGCGGTTTTTTGTTGATCAACTCTTGGATCTCTCCCTTGAAGTCCCTCATGAAGGTCATGAGTTCGTTCCTTGTGATGGGAGCAGACCCATCAGTCGGCTGTTGCCGAGCAAGCGGTGCGCCTGCTGGCTCGCTTCCTGTTTGAAGATACTCCCGTTCCCTTATTTCAGTATGACGGGTACGGCGGGCCCTTAGGGTCCCGTCTGGAGCTGTATGAGTTTCAACTTCAAATTCACTTTCGGTATCATGGTCCGACTGAACTTGAGGGTCGTCTAGGGGACGCCTCTCTTCTGGAGTCGGTACAGACTTGGATGCCATCTCTGAAGTACTCTCCCCACAGACGGCGCCAAATGTTTCGGGGTTTTCTGATGTCCTGCGGGAGAGTTACAATTCCGAGACTGGAACCGGACGCCTGTACCTGCAAAATAACGGAGACTCCTGAGAGCTCCGCCTCCAACGGTCAAGTTAGTACCTGATTAAGGAGTAACCAATACAGAAATTAAAGTAATCAGATCTCTCTAGGTGAGAGTGCTTAGTGTTGGTAATCTGCGTTGTTAGCGAGATTAGCCGGTTGTTAGTAAGTCTGTTCTTCTCTGCTTGATCTCTTAATTATTCGGTTCGTTGATTAATGAGGATTAATCGAGTATTTATAGCCTTGGGAAGCGTGCAACTCTCTAGGTTCAAGGTAAACCTAGGGCTGATCGGGCCTCTAGACTGAATTGGGCCTTGATGGCCGGTTGTCCCACTTGGCATGGGTGGACACGTGGCGTGTCTTAAGTGGTCCGTGGAGGACGTATCTGTGACTGACACGTGGCAAGCTCCTGTTGGCCTTCGTGAAGGACACGTGGCGGAACCTGGTTGGTCCACTTGTCAGACGGTGATTGGTGGATAAAAATCCCCTAATCAAAATGCATTCTACAAAGCTTATTGAATCAAATGAAAGTAAAAAACATTCGAACAAAGCCAAATGAATCCAATGAAAGTCAAACACATTCAAACTAAACTATTTGAATCAAATGAAAGTCAAATGCATTCTACAAAGCTAATTGAATCAAATGAAAGTCAAAAACATTCCAACAAAGCCAATTGAATCAAATGAAAGTTAAACACATTCAAAGAAACCTAATTGAATCAAAAGAAAGTCAAACACATTCAAACAAAGCTGATTAGATCAAATGTAAGTCAAACACATTCAAAAAGAGCTTTTTGAATCAAATGACGGTCAAATGCAATCTACAAAGCTAATTGAATCAAATGAAAGTCAAACACATTGAAACAAAGCTAATTGGATCAAATGTAAGTCAAACATATTCAAACAGAGCATTTTGAATCAATTGAAAGTCAAATGCATTCAACAAAGCTAATTGAATCAAATAAAAGTAAAAAACATCTAAAAAAACCTAATTAAATCAAATAAAAGTCAAACACATTCAAGCAAAGCTATTTAAATCAAATAAAAGTCAAATGCATTCAAACAAAGCTATTGAAAGTCAAATGCTTTCTACGAAGCCAATTGAATCAAATGAAAGTCAAACACATTCAAACAAACCTAATTAAATCAAATGAAAGTCAAACACATTCAAACAAAGCTAATTGAATCAAATGAAAGTCAAACACATTCAAACAAAGCTGATTAGATCAAATGTAAGGCAAACACATTCAAACAGAGCTTTTTGAATCAAATTAAAGTCAAATGCATTCAACAAAGCTAATTGAATCAAACGAAAGTCAAAAACATCTAAAATAATCTAATTAAATCAAATGAAAGTCAAACACATTCGAACAAAGCCAAATGAATCCAATGAAAGTCAAAAACAATCAAACTAAACTATTTGAATCAAATGAAATTCAAATTCATTCTACAAATCTAATTGAATCAAATGAAAGTAAAAAACTCTAAAAAATTCAAATTAAATCAATAAAAGGTCAAACACATTCAAACAAAACTATTTGAATCAAATGAAAGTCAAAGGCAATCTATAAAGCTAATTGAATCTAATGAAAGTCAAACACATTCAAACAAAGCTAATTGAATCAAATGAAAGTCAAACACATTCAAACAAAGCTAATGGAATCAAATGAAAGTAAAACACATTCAAACAAACCTAATTGAATCAAATGAAAGTCAAAGATATTCAAACAGACCTAATTGAATCAAATGAAAGTCAAACACATCCAAACAAAGCTAATTGAATCAAATGTAAGTCAAACACATTTAAACAGAGCTTTTTGAATCAAATGAAAGTCAAATGCATTCAACAAAGCTAATTGAATCAAATGAAAGCAAAAAACATCTAAAAAAATCTAATTAAATCAAATGAAAGTCAAACACATTCAGACGAAGTTGTTTGAATCAAATGAAAGTCAAACACATTCAACAAAGCTATTTGAGTTAAATGAAAGTCAAATGCAATCTACAAAGCTAATTGAATCAAATGAAAATAAACACATTCAAACAAACCTAACAGAATCAAATGTAAGTCAATTACATTCAAACAGAGCTTTTTGAATCAAATGAAAGTCAAATGCATTCAACAAAGCTCATTGAATCAAATGAAAGTCAAAAACATCTAAAAAAATCTAATTAAATCAAATGAAAGTCAAACACATTCAGACAAAGCTATTTGAATCAAATGAAAGTCAAATGTATTCTACAAATCTAATTGAATCAAATGAAAGTAAAAAACAATCGAACAAAGCCAATGGAATCAAATGAAAGTCAAACACATTCAAACAAACCTAATTGAATCAAATGAAAGTCAAACACATTCAAACAGACCTAATTGAATCAAATGAAAGTCAAACACATTCAAAAAGAGCTTTTTGAATCAAATGACGGTCAAATGCAATCTACAAAGCTAATTGAATCAAATGAAAGTCAAACACATTGAAACAAAGCTAACTAGATAAAATGTGAGTCAAACACATTCAAACAGAGCTTTTTGAATCAAATGAAAGTCAAATGCATTCATCAAAGCTACTTGAATCAAATGAAAGTCGAAAACATTCGAACAAAGCCAATTGAATCAAATGAAAGTCAAACAAATTCAAAAAGAGCTTTTTGAATCAAATGAAGGTCAAATGCATTTAAGAAAGCTAATTGAATCAAATGAAAGTCAAACACATTCAAACAAAGCTAATTGAATCAACTGTAAGTTAAACACATTCAAACAGAGCTTTTAGAATCAAATGAAAGTCAAATGCATTCAACAAAGCTAATTGAATCAAACGAAACTCAAAAACATCTAAAAAAATCTAATTAAATCAAATGAAAGTCAAACACATTCAGCCAAAGCTATTTGAATCAAATAAAAGTCAAATGCATTCAACAAATCTAATTGACTTAAATGAAAGTAAAAAACATCTAAAAAATTCAAATTAAATCAATAAAAGGTCAAACACATTCAAACAAAACTATTTGAATCAAGTGAAAGTCAAATGCATTCTATAAAGCTAATTGAATCAAATTAAAGTCAAACACATCCAAACAAAGCTAATTGAATCAAATGAAAGTAAAACAAATTCAAACAAGTCTAATTGAATCAAATGAAATTCAAACACATTCAAACAGAGCTAATTGAATCAAATGAAAGTCAAACACATTCAAAAAGTGCTTTTTGAATCAAATGAAGGTCAAATGCAATCTACAAAGCTAATTAAATCAAATGAAAGTCAAACACATTCAAACAAAACTAAATGAATCAAATGAAAGTCAAAAACATCTAAAAAAACCTAATTAAATCAAATGAAAGTCAAACACATTCAAACAAAGCTATTGGAATCTAATGAAAGTCAAATGCATTCTACAAAGCTTATTGAATCAAATGAAAGTCAAACACATTCAAACAAAGCTGATTAGATCAAATGTAAGGCAAACACATTCAAACAGAGCTTTTTGAATCAAATTAAAGTCAAATGCATTCAACAAAGCTAATTGAATCAAACGAAAGTCAAAAACATCTAAAATAATCTAATTAAATCAAATGAAAGTCAAACACATTCGAACAAAGCCAAATGAATCCAATGAAAGTCAAACACAATCAAACTAAACTATTTGAATCAAATGAAATTCAAATTCATTCTACAAATCTAATTGAATCAAATGAAAGTAAAAAACTCTAAAAAATTCAAATTAAATCAATAAAAGGTCAAACACATTCAAAAAAAACTATTTGAATCAAATGAAAGTCAAAGGCAATCTATAAAGCTAATTGAATCAAATGAAAGTCAAACACATTCAAACAAAGCTAATTGAATCAAATGAAAGTCAAACACATTCAAACAAAGCTAATGGAATCAAATGAAAGTAAAACACATTCAAACAAACCTAATTGAATCAAATGAAAGTCAAAGATATTCAAACAGACCTAATTGAATCAAATGAAAGTCAAACACATCCAAACAAAGCTAATTGAATCAAATGTAAGTCAAACACATTTAAACAGAGCTTTTTGAATCAAATGAAAGTCAAATGCATTCAACAAAGCTAATTGAATCAAATGAAAGCAAAAAACATCTAAAAAAATGTAATTAAATCAAATGAAAGTCAAACACATTCAGACGAAGCTGTTTGAATCAAATGAAAGTCAAACACATTCAACAAAGCTATTTGAGTTAAATGAAAGTCAAATGCAATCTACAAAGCTAATTGAATCAAATGAAAGTTAAACACATTCAAACAAACCTAACAGAATCAAATGTAAGTCAATTACATTCAAACAGAGCTTTTTGAATCAAATGAAAGTCAAATGCATTCAACAAAGCTCATTGAATCAAATGAAAGTCAAAAACATCTAAAAAAATCTAATTAAATCAAATGAAAGTCAAACACATTCAGACAAAGCTATTTGAATCAAATGAAAGTCAAATGTATTCTACAAATCTAATTGAATCAAATGAAAGTAAAAAACAATCGAACAAAGCAATGGAATCAAATGAAAGTCAAACACATTCAAACAAACCTAATTGAATCAAATGAAAGTCAAACACATTCAAACAGACCTAATTGAATCAAATGAAAGTCAAACACATTCAAAAAGAGCTTTTTGAATCAAATGACGGTCAAATGCAATCTACAAAGCTAATTGAATCAAATGAAAGTCAAACACATTGAAACAAAGCTAATTGGATAAAATGTGAGTCAAACGCATTCAAACAGAGCTTTTTGAATCAAATGAAAGTCAAATGCATTCATCAAAGCTACTTGAATCAACTGAAAGTCGAAAACATTCGAACAAAGCCAATTGAATCAAATGAAAGTCAAACAAATTCAAAAAGAGCTTTTTGAATCAAATGAAGGTCAAATGCATTTAAGAAAGCTAATTGAATCAAATGAAAGTCAAACACATTCAAACAAAGCTAATTGAATCAAATGTAAGTTAAACACATTCAAACAGAGCTTTTTGAATCAAATGAAAGTCAAATGCATTCAACAAAGCTAATTGAATCAAACGAAACTCAAAAACATCTAAAAAAATCTAATTAAATCAAATGAAAGTCAAACACATTCAGCCAAAGCTATTTGAATCAAATAAAAGTCAAATGCATTCTACAAATCTAATTGACTTAAATGAAAGTAAAAAACATCTAAAAAATTCAAATTAAATCAATAAAAGGTCAAACACATTCAAACAAATTTATTTGAATCAAGTGAAAGTCAAATGCATTCTATAAAGCTAATTGAATCAAATTAAAGTCAAACACATCCAAACAAAGCTAATTGAATCAAATGAAAGTAAAACAAATTCAAACAAGTCTAATTGAATCAAATGAAATTCAAACACATTCAAACAGAGCTAATTGAATCAAATGAAAGTCAAACACATTCAAAAAGTGCTTTTTGAATCAAATGAAGGTCAAATGCAATCTATAAAGCTAATTAAATCAAATGAAAGTCAAACACATTCAAACAAAACTAAATGAATCAAATGAAAGTCAAAAACATCTAAAAAAACCTAATTAAATCAAATGAAAGTCAAACACATTCAAACAAAGCTATTGGAATCTAATGAAAGTCAAATGCATTCTACAAAGCTTATTGAATCAAATGAAAGTAAAAAACATTCGAACAAAGCCAAATGAATCCAATGAAAGTCAAACACATTCAACTAAACTATTTGAATCAAATGAAAGTCAAATGCATTCTACAAAGCTAATTGAATCAAATGAAAGTCAAAAACATTCCAACAAAGCCAATTGAATCAAATGAAAGTTAAACACATTCAAAGAAACCTAATTGAATCAAAAGAAAGTCAAACACATTCAAACAAAGCTGATTAGATCAAATGTAAAGTCAAACACATTCAAAAAGAGCTTTTTGTAATCAAATGACGGTCAAATGCAATCTACAAAGCTAATTGAATCAAATGAAAGTCAAACACATTGAAACAAAGCTAATTGGATCAAATGTAAGTCAAACACATTCAAACAGAGCATTTTGAATCAATTGAAAGTCAAATGCATTCAACAAAGCTAATTGAATCAAATAAAAGTAAAAAACATCTAAAAAAACCTAATTAAATCAAATAAAAGTCAAACACATTCAAGCAAAGCTATTTAAATCAAATAAAAGTCAAAATGCATTCAAACAAAGCTATTGAAAGTCAAATGCTTTCTACAAAGCCAATTGAATCAAATGAAAGTCAAACACATTCAAACAAACCTAATTAAATCAAATGAAAGTCAAACACATTCAAACAAAGCTAATTGAATCAAATGAAAGTCAAACACATTCAAACAAAGCTGATTAGATCAAATGTAAGGCAAACACATTCAAACAGAGCTTTTTGAATCAAATTAAAGTCAAATGCATTCAACAAAGCTAATTGAATCAAACGAAAGTCAAAAACATCTAAAAAATCTAATTAAATCAAATGAAAGTCAAACACATTCGAACAAAGCCAAATGAATCCAATGAAAGTCAAACACAATCAAACTAAACTATTTGAATCAAATGAAATTCAAATTCATTCTACAAATCTAATTGAATCAAATGAAAGTAAAAAACTCTAAAAAATTCAAATTAAATCAATAAAAGGTCAAACACATTCAAACAAAACTATTTGAATCAAATGAAAGTCAAAGGCAATCTATAAAGCTAATTGAATCAAATGAAAGTCAAACACATTCAAACAAAGCTAATTGAATCAAATGAAATTCAAACACATTCAAACAAAGCTAATTGAATCAAATGAAAGTAAAACACATTCAAACAAACCTAATTGAATCAAATGAAAGTCAAAGATATTCAAACAGACCTAATTGAATTAAATGAAAGTCAAACACATCCAAACAAAGCTAATTGAATCAAATGTAAGTCAAAACACATTCTAAACAGAGCTAATTGAATCAAATGAAAGTTAAAATACATTCAAACAAGAGCTGTTGAATCAAATGAAAGTCAAAAACATTCAACAAAGCTAATTGAATCAAATGAAAGTCAAACACATCTACAAACAGAATCTTGAATTAAATCAAATGAAAGTCAAACACATTCAACAGAGCTTTTGAATCAAATGAAAGTCAAATGCATCACAAAGCTAATTGAAATCAAAGAAAGTCAAAAACATTCAACAAACTATCTTATTAAATAATGAAAGTCAAAACACATTCAACAAAGCTAATTTGAATCAAATAAAAGTCAAATGATTCGACAAATCTAATTGAATCAAATGAAAGTAAAAACATTCGAACAAAGCCAATTGAATCAATTGAAAGTCAAACACACTAAACAAACTAATTGAATCAAATGAAAGTGAAACAATTCAAAAGAGCTTTTTGAATCAAATGAAACTCAAATGCATTCAACAAAGCTAATTGAATCAAATGAAAGTCAAAAACATCTAAAAAAATCTAATTAACATCAAATGAAAGTCAAACACATTCAGACAAAGCTATTTGAATCAAATGAAAGTCAATTGCATTCTACAAATCTGATTGACTCAAATGAAAGTAAAAAACATCTAAAAAATTCAAATTAAATCAATAAAAGGTCAAACACATTCAAACAAAACTATTTGAATCAAGTGAAAGTCAAATGCATTCTATAAAGCTAATTGAATCAAATTAAAGTCAAACACATCCAAACAAAGCTAATTGAATCAAATGAAAGTAAAACACATTCAACAAGTCTAATTGAAATCAAATGAAATTCAAACACATTCAAACAGAGCTAATTGAATCAAATGAAAGTCAAACACATTCAAAAAGAGCTTTTTGAATCAAATGAAGGTCAAATGCAATCTACAAAGCTAATTAAATCAAATCAAAGTCAAACACATTCAAACAAAACTAAATGAATCAAATGAAAGTCAAAAACATCTAAAAAAACCTTATTAAATCAAAATGAAAGTCAAAACACATTTAAACAAAGCCATTGGAATCTAATGAAAGTCAAATGCATTCTACAAAGCTTATTGAATCAAATGAAAGTAAAAAACATTCGAACAAAGCCAAATGAATCCAATGAAAGTCAAACACATTCAAACTAAACTATTTGAATCAAATGAAAGTCAAATGCATTCTACAAAGCTAATTGAATCAAATGAAAGTAAAAAACATTCCAACAAAGCCAATTGAATCAAATGAAAGTCAAACACATTCAAACAAACCTAATTGAATCAAACAAAAGTCAAACACATTCAAACAGACCTAATTGAATCAAATGAAAGTCAAACACATTCAAAAAGAGCTTTTGTAATCAAATGACGGTCAAATGCAATCTACAAAGCTATTTTGAATCAAATGAAAGTCAAACACATTGAAACAATGCTACTTGGATCAAATGTAAGTCAAACACATTCAAACAGAGCATTTTAAATCAATTGAAAGTCAAATGCATTCAACAAAGCTAATTGAATCAAAAGAAAGTAAAAAACATCTAATAAAACCTAAGTACATCAAATGAAAGTCAAACACATTCAAGAAAAGCTATTTAAATCAAATAAAAGTAAAATGCATTCAAACAAAGCTATTGAAAGTCAAATGCTTTCTACAAAGCCAATTGAATCAAATGAAAGTCAAACACATTCAAACAAACCTAATTAAATCAAATGAAAGTCAAACACATTCAAACAAAGCTAATTGAATCAAATGAAAGTCAAACACATTCAAACAAAGCTGATTAGATCAAATGTAAGTCAAACACATTCAAACAGAGCTTTTTGAATCAAATTAAAGTCAAATGCATTCAACAAAGCTAATTGAATCAAACGAAAGTCTAAAACATCTAAAAAATCTAATTAAATCAAATCAAAGACAAACACATTCAGACAAAGCTATTTGAATCAAATGAAATTCAAATGCATTCTACAAATCTAATTGAATCAAATGAAAGTATAACCATCTAAAAAATTCAAATTAAATCAATAAAAGGTCAAACACATTCAAACAAAACTATTTGAATCAGATGAAAGTCAAAGGCAATCTATAAAGCTAATTGAATCAAATGAAAGTCAAACACATTCAAACAAAGCTAATTGAATCAAATGAAAGTCAAACACATTCAAACAATGCTAATTGAATCAAATGAAAGTAAAACACATTCAAACAAACCTAATTGAATCAAATGAAAGTCAAAGATATTCAAACAGAGCCAATTGAATCAAATGAAAGTCAAACACATCCAAACAAAGCTAATTGAATCAAATGTAAGTCAAACACATTCAAACAGAGCTTTTTGAATCAAATGAAAGTCGAATGCATTCAACAAAGCTAATTGAATCAAATGAAAGTAAAAAACATCTAAAAAAATCTAATTAAATCAAATGAAAGTCAAACACATTCAGACGAAGCTGTTTGAATCAAATGAAAGTCAAACACATTCAACAAAGCTATTTGAGTTAAATGAAAGTCAAATGCAATCTACAAAGCTAATTGAATCTAATGAAAGTTAAACACATCCAAACAAACCTAACAGAATCAAATGTAAGTCAAATACATTCAAACAGAGCTTTTTGAATCAAATGAAAGTCAAATGCATTCAACAAAGCTCATTGGATCAAACGAAAGTCAAAAACATCTAAAAAAAATCTTATTAAATCAAATGAAAGTCAAACACATTCAGACAAAGCTATTTGAATCAAATAAAAGTCAAATGTATTCTACAAATCTAATTGAATCAAATGAAAGTAAAAAACATTCGAACAAAGCCAATTGAATCAATTGAAAGTCAAACACACTCAAACAAACCTAATTGAATCAAATGAAAGTGAAACAAATTCAAACAGAGCTTTTTGAATCAAATGAAACTCAAATGCATTCAACAAAGCTAATTGAATCAAACGAAAGTCAAAAACATCTAAAAAAATCTAATTACATCAAATGAAAGTCAAACACATTCAGACAAAGCTATTTGAATCAAATGAAAGTCAAATGCATTCTACAAATCTAATTGACTCAAATGAAAGTAAAAAACATCTAAAAAATTCAAATTAAATCAATAAAAGGTCAAACACATTCAAACAAAACTATTTTAATCAAGTGAAAGTCAAATGCATTCTATAAAGCTAATTGAATCAAATTAAAGTCAAACACATCCAAACAAAGCTAATTGAATCAAATGAAAGTAAAACACATTCAACAAGTCTAATTGAATCAAATGAAATTCAAACACATTCAAACAGAGCTAATTGAATCAAATGAAAGTCAAACACATTCAAAAAGAGCTTTTTGAATCAAATGAAGGTCAAATGCAATCTACAAAGCTAATTAAATCAAATGAAAGTCAAACACATTCAAACAAAACTAAATGAATCAAATGAAAGTCAAAAACATCTAAAAAAACCTTATTAAATCAAATGAAAGTCAAACACATGCAAACAAAGCTATTGGAATCTAATGAAAGTCAAATGCATTCTACAAAGCTTATTGAATCAAATGAAAGTAAAAAAACATTCGAACAAAGCCAAATGAATCCAATGAAAGTCAAACACATTCAAACTAAACTATTTGAATCAAATGAAAGTCAAATACATTCTACAAAGCTAATTGAATCAAATGAAAGTAAAAAACATTCCAACAAAGCCAATTGAATCAAATGAAAGTCAAACACATTCAAACAAACCTAATTGAATCAAATAAAAGTCAAACACATTCAAACAGACCTAATTGAATCAAATGAAAATCAAACACATTCAAAAAGAGCTTTTTGAACCAAATGACGGGTCAAATGCAATCTACAAAGCTAATTGAATCAAATGAAAGTCAGACACATTGAAACAAAGTTTATTGGATCAAATGTAAGTCAAACACATTCAAACAGAGCATTTTGAATCAATTGAAAGTCAAATGCATTCAACAAAGCTAATTGAATCAAATGAAAGTAAAAAAACATAAAAAAGAACCTAATTAAATCAAATGAAAGTCAAACACATTCAAGCAAAGCTATTTAAATCAATTAAAAGTCAAATGCATTCAAACAAAGCTATTGAAAGTCAAATGCTTTCTACAAAGCCAATTGAATCAAACGAAAGTCAAACACATTCAAACAAACCTAATTAAATCAAATGAAAGTCAAACACATTCAAACAAAGCTAATTGAATCAAATGAAAGTCAAACACATTCAAACAAAGCTGATTAGATCAAATGTAAGTCAAACACATTCAAACAGAGCTTTTTGAATCAAATTAAAGACAAATGCATTCAACAAAGCTAATTGAATCAAATGAAAGTCAAACACATTCAAAAAGAGCTTTTTGAATCAAATGAAGGTCAAATCCAATCTACAAAGCTAATTAAATCAAATGAAAGTCAAACACATTCAAACAAAACTAAATGAATCAAATGAAAGTCAAAAACATCTAAAAAAACCTTATTAAATCAAATGAAAGTCAAACACATGCAAACAAAGCTATTGGAATCTAATGAAAGTCAAATGCATTCTACAAAGCTTATTGAATCAAATGAAAGTAAAAAACATTCGAACAAAGCCAAATGAATCCAATGAAAGTCAAACACATTCAAACTAAACTATTTGAATCAAATGAAAGTCAAATGCATTCTACAAAGCTAATTGAATCAAATGAAAGTAAAAAACATTCCAACAAAGCCAATTGAATCAAACGAAAGTCAAACACATTCAAACAAACCTAATTGAATCCAATAAAAGTCAAACACATTCAAACAGACCTAATTGAATCAAATGAAAGTCAAACACATTCAAAAAGAGCTTTTTGAATCAAATGACGGGTCAAATGCAATCTACAAAGCTAATTGAATCAAATGAAAGTCAGACACATTGAAACAAAGTTTATTGGATCAAATGTAAGTCAAACACATTCAAACAGAGCTTTTTGAATCAAATTAAAGTCAAATGCATTCAACAAAGCTAATTGAATCAAATGAAAGTCAAACACATTCAAAAAGAGCTTTTTGAATCAAATGACGGTCAAATGCAATCTAAAAAGCTAATTGAATCAAATGAAAGTCAAACACATTGAAACAATGCTACTTGGATCAAATGTAAGTCAAACACATTCAAACAGAGCATTTTAAATCAATTGAAAGTCAAATGCATTCAACAAAGCTAATTGAATCAAATGAAAGTAAAAAAACATCTAATAAAACCTAAGTACATCAAATGAAAGTCAAACACATTCAAGCAAAGCTATTTAAATCAAATAAAAGTCAAATGCATTCAAACAAAGCTATTGAAAGTCAAATGCTTTCTACAAAGCCAATTGAATCAAATGAAAGTCAAACACATTCAAACAAACCTAATTAAATCAAATGAAAGTCAAACACATTCAAGCAAAGCTATTTAAATCAATTAAAAGTCAAATGCATTCAAACAAAGCTATTGAAAGTCAAATGCTTTCTACAAAGCCAATTGAATCAAACGAAAGTCAAACACATTCAAACAAACCTAATTAAATCAAATGAAAGTCAAACACATTCAAACAAAGCTAATTGAATCAAATGAAAGTCAAACACATTCAAACAAAGCTGATTAGATCAAATGTAAGTCAAACACATTCAAACAGAGCTTTTTGAATCAAATTAAAGTCAAATGCATTCAACAAAGCTAATTGAATCAAATGAAAGTCAAACACATTCAAAAAGAGCTTTTTGAATCAAATGACGGTCAAATGCAATCTACAAAGCTAATTGAATCAAATGAAAGTCAAACACATTGAAACAATGCTACTTGGATCAAATGTAAGTCAAACACATTCAAACAGAGCATTTTAAATCAATTGAAAGTCAAATGCATTCAACAAAGCTAATTGAATCAAATGAAAGTAAAAAACATCTAATAAAACCTAAGTACATCAAATGAAAGTCAAACACATTCAAGCAAAGCTATTTAAATCAAATAAAAGTCAAATGCATTCAAACAAAGCTATTGAAAGTCAAATGCTTTCTACAAAGCCAATTGAATCAAATGAAAGTCAAACACATTCAAACAAACCTAATTAAATCAAATGAAAGTCAAACACATTCAAACAAAGCTAATTGAATCAAATGAAAGTCAAACACATTCAAACAAAGCTGATTAGATCAAATGTAAGTCAAACACATTCAAACAGAGCTTTTTGAATCAAATTAAAGTCAAATGCATTCAACAAAGCTAATTGAATCAAGCGAAAGTCAAAAACATCTAATAAAATCTAATTAAATCAAATGAAAGTCAAACACATTCAGACAAAGCTATTTGAATCAAATGAAATTCAAACGCATTCTACAAATCTAATTGAATCAAATGAAAGTAAAAACATCTAAAAAATTCAAATTAAATCAATAAAAGGTCAAACACATTCAAACAAAACTATTTGAATCAAATGAAAGTCAAAGGCAATCTATAAAGCTAATTGAATCAAATGAAAGTCAAACACATTCGAACAAAGCTAATTGAATCAAATGAAAGTAAAACACATTCAAACAAACCCAATTGAATCAAATGAAAGTAAAAGATATTCAAACAGAGCTAATTGAATCAAATGAAAGTCAAACACATCCAAACAAAGCTAATTGAATCCAAGGTAAGTCAAACACATTCAAACAGAGCTTTTTGAATAAAATGAAAGTCAAATGCATTCAACAAAGCTAATTGAATCAAATGAAAGTAAAAAACATCTAAAAAAATCTAATTAAATCAAATGAAAGTCAAACACATTCAGACGAAGCTGTTTGAATCAAATGAAAGTCAAACACATTCAACAAAGCTATTTGAGTTAAATGAAAGTCAAATGCAATCTACAAAGCTAATTGAATCAAATGAAAGTTAAACACATTCAAACAAACCTAACAGAATCAAATGTAAGTCAAATACATTCAAACAGAGCTTTTTGAATCAAATGAAAGTCAAATGCATTCAACAAAGCTCATTGAATCAAATAAAAGTCAAAAACATCTAAAAAAATCTAATTAAATCAAATGAAAGTCAAACACATTCAGACAAAGCTATTTGAATCAAATGAAAGTCAAATGTATTCTACAAATCTAATTGAATCAAATGAAAGTAAAAAACATTCGAACAAAGCCAATTGAATCAAATGAAAGTCAAACACATTCAAACAAACCTATTTGAATCAAATGAAAGTCAAACACATTCAAACAGACCTAATTGAATCAAATGAAAGTCAAACACATTGAAAAAGAGCTTTTTGAATCAAATAACGGTCAAATGCATTCTACAAAGCTAATTGAATCAAATGAAAGTCAAACACATTGAAACAAAGCTAATTGGATCAAATGTGAGTCAAACACATTCAAACAGAGCTTTTTGAATCAAATGAAAGTCAAATGCATTCATCAAAGCTAATTGAATCAAATGAAAGTCGATAACATTCGAACAAAGCCAATTAAATCAAATTTTGTCAAACAAATTCAAAAAGAGCTTTTTGAATCAAATGAAGGTCAAATGCATTTAAGAAAGCTAATTGAATCAAATGAAAGTCAAACACATTCAAACAAAGCTAATTGAATCAAATGTAAGTCAAACACATTCAAACAGAGCTTTTTGAATCAAATGAAAGTCAAATGCATTCAACAAAGCTAATTGAATCAAATGAAAGTCAAACACATTCAAACAAAGCTAATTGAATCAAATGAAAGTAAAACACATTCAAACAAACCTAATTGAATCAAATGAAAGTAAAAGATATTCAAACAGAGCTAATTGAAAAAAATGAAAGTCAAACACATCCAAACAAAGCTAATTGAATCAAATGTAAGTCAAACACATTCATACAGAGCTTTTTGAATCAAAGGAAAGTCAAAGGCATTCAACAAAGCTAATTGAATCAAATGAAAGTAAAAAACATCTAAAAAATCTAATTAAATCAAATGAAAGTCAAACACATTCAGATAAAGCTGTTTGAATCAAATGAAAGTGAAACACATTCAACAAAGCTATTTGAGTTAAATGAAAGTCAAATGCAATCTACAAAGCTAATTGAATCAAATGAAAGTTAAACACATTCAAACAAACCTAACAGAATCAAATGTAAGTCAAATACATTCAAACAGAGCTTTTTAAATCAAATGAAAGTCAAATGCATTCAACAAAGCTCATTGAATCAAATGAAAGTCAAAAACATCTAAAAAAATCTAATTAAATAAAATGAAAGTCAAACACATTCAGACAAAGCTATTTGAATCAAATGAAAGTCAAATGTATTCTACAAATCTAATTGAATCAAATGAAAGTAAAAAACATTCGAACAAAGCCAATTGAATCAAAGGAAAGTCAAACACATTCAAACAAACCTATTTGAATCAAATGAAAGTCAAACACATTTAAACAGACCTAATTGAATCAAATGAAAGTCAAACACATTCAAAAAGAGCTTTTTGAATCAAATGACGGTCAAATGCATTCTACAAAGCTAATTGAATCAAATGAAAGTCAAACACATTGAAACAAAGCTAATTGGATCAAATGTGATTCAAACACATTCAAACAGAGCTTTTTCAATCAAATGAAAGTCAAATGCATTCATCAAAGCTACTTGAATCAAATGAAAGTCGAAAACATTCGAACAAAGCCAATTGAATCAAATGAAAGTCAAACAAATTCAAAAAGAGCTTTTTGAATCAAATGAAGGTCAAATGCATTTAAGAAAGCTAATTGAATCAAATGTAAGTCAAACACATTCAAACAAAGCTAATTGAATCAAATGTAAGTCAAACACATTCAAATAGAGCTTTTTGAATCAAATGAAAGTCAAATGCATTCAACAAAGCTAAATGAATCAAATGAAAGTCAAAAACATCTAAAAAAATCTAATTAAATCAAATGAAAGTCAAACACATTCAGACAAAGCTATATGAATCAAATGAAAGTCAAATGCATTCTACAAATATAATTGACTTAATTGAAAGTAAAAAACATCTAAAAAATTCAAATTAAATCAATAAAAGGTCAAACACATTCAAACAAAACTATTTGAATCAAGTGAAAGTCAAATGCATTCTATAAAGCTAATTGAATCAAATTAAAGTCAAACACATCCAAACAAAGCTAATTGAATCAAATGAAAGTAAAACACATTCAAACAAGTCTAATTGAATCAAATGAAATTCAAACACATTCAAACAGAGCTAATTGAATCAAATGAAAGTCAAACACATTCAAAAAGAGCTTTTTGAATCAAATGAAGGTCAAATGCAATCTACAAAGCTAATTAAATCAAATGAAAGTCAAACACATTCAAACAAAACTAAATGAATCAAATGAAAGTCAAAAACATCTAAAAAAACCTAATTAAATAAAATGAAAGTCAAACACATTCAAACAAAGCTATTGGAATCTAATGAAAGTCAAATGCATTCTACAAAGCTTATTGAATCAAATGAAAGTAAAAAACATTCGAACAAAGCCAAATGAATCCAATGAAAGTCAAACACATTCAAACTAAACTATTTGAATCAAATGAAAGTCAAATGCATTCTACAAAGCTAATTGAATCAAATGAAAGTCAAAAACATTCCAACAAAGCCAATTGAATCAAATGAAAGTTAAACACATTCAAAGAAACCTAATTGAATCAAAAGAAAGTCAAACACATTCAAACAAAGCTGATTAGATCAAATGTAAGTCAAACACATTCAAAAAGAGCTTTTTGAATCAAATGACGGTCAAATGCAATCTTCAAAGCTAATTGAATCAAATGAAAGTCAAACACATTGAAACAAAGCTAATTGGATCAAATGTAAGTCAAACACATTCAAACAGAGCATTTTGAATCAATTGAATGTCAAATGCATTCAACAAAGCTAATTGAATCAAATAAAAGTAAAAAACATCTAAAAAAACCTAATTAAATCAAATAAAAGTCAAACACATTCAAGCAAAGCTATTTAAATCAAATAAAAGTCAAATGCATTCAAACAAAGCTATTGAAAGTCAAATGCTTTCTACGAAGCCAATTGAATCAAATGAAAGTCAAACACATTCAAACAAACCTAATTAAATCAAATGAATGTCAAACGCATTCAAACAAAGCTAATTGAATCAAATGAAAGTCAAACACATTCAAACAAAGCTGATTAGATCAAATGTAAGGCAAACACATTCAAACAGAGCTTTTTGAATCAAATTAAAGTCAAATGCATTCAACAAAGCTAATTGAATCAAACGAAAGTCAAAAACATCTAAAGTAATCTAATTAAATCAAATGAAAGTCAAACACATTCAGACAAAGCTATTTGAATCAAATGAAAGTCAAATGCATTCAACAAAGCTAATTGAATCAAATGAAAGTCAAACACATTCAAACAAAGCTAATTGAATCAAATGAAAGTAAAACACATTCAAACAAACCTAATTGAATCAAATGAAAGTAAAAGATATTCAAACAGAGCTAATTGAATCAAATGAAAGTCAAACACATCCAAACAAAGCTAATTGAATCAAATGTAAGTCAAACACATTCATACAGAGCTTTTTGAATCAAATGAAAGTCAAATGCATTCAACAAAGCTAATTGAATCAATTGAAAGTAAAAAACATCTAAAAAATCTAATTAAATCAAATGAAAGTCAAACACATTCAGATAAAGCTGTTTGAATCAAATGAAAGTCAAACACATTCAACAAAGCAATTTGAGTTAAATGAAAGTCAAATGCAATCTACAAAGCTAATTGAATCAAATGAAAGTTAAACACATTCAAACAAACCTAACAGAATTAAATGTAAGTCAAATACATTCAAACAGAGCTTTTTGAATCAAATGAAAGTCAAATGCATTCAACAAAGCTCTTTGAATCAAATGAAAGTCAAAAACATCTAAAAAAATCTAATTAAATAAAATGAAAGTCAAACACATTCAGACAAAGCTATTTGAATCAAATGAAAGTCAAATGTATTCTACAAATCTAATTGAATCAAATGAAAGTAAAAAACATTCGAACAAAGCCAATTGAATCAAATGAAAGTCAAACACATTCAAACAAACCTATTTGAATCAAATGAAAGTCAAACACATTCAAACAGACCTAATTGAATCAAATGAAAGTCAAACACATTCAAAAAGAGCTTTTTGAATCAAATGCCGGTCAAATGCATTCTACAAAGCTAATTGAATCAAATGAAAGTCAAACACATTGAAACAAAGCTAATTGGATCAAATGTGATTCAAACACATTCAAACAGAGATTTTTGAATCAAATGAAAGTCAAATGCATTCATCAAAGCTACTTGAATCAAATGAAAGTCGAAAACATTCGAACAAAGCCAATTGAATCAAATGAAAGTCAAACAAATTCAAAAAGAGCTTTTTGAATCAAATGAAGGTCAAATGCATTTAAGAAAGCTAATTGAATCAAATGAAAATCAAACACATTCAAACAAAGCTAATTGAATCAAATGTAAGTCAAACACATTCAAACAGAGCTTTTTGAATCAAATGAAAGTCAAATGCATTCAACAAAGCTAATTGAATCAAACGAACCTCAAAAACATCTAAAAAAATCTAATTAAATCAAATGAAAGTCAAACACATTCAGCCAAAGCTATTTGAATCAAATAAAAGTCAAATGCATTCTACAAATCTAATTGACTTAAATGAAAGTAAAAAACATCTAAAAAATTCAAATTAAATCAATAAAAGGTAAAACACATTCAAACAAAACTATTTGAATCAAGTGAAAGTCAAATGCATTCTATAAAGCTAATTGAATCAAATTAAAGTCAAACACATCCAAACAAAGCTAATTGAATCAAATGAAAGTAAAACAAATTCAAACAAGTCTAATTGAATCAAATGAAATTCAAACACATTCAAACAGAGCTAATTGAATCAAATGAAAGTCAAACACATTCAAAATGTGCTTTTTGAATCAAATGAAGGTCAAATGCAATCTACAAAGCTAATTAAATCAAATGAAAGTCTAACACATTCAAACAAAACTAAATGAATCAAATGAAAGTCAAAAGCATCTAAAAAAACCTAATTAATTCAAATGAAAGTCAAACACATTCAAACAACGCTATTGGAATCTAATGAAAGTCAAATGCATTCTACAAAGCTTATTGAATCAAATGAAAGTAAAAAAACATTCGAACAAAGCCAAATGAATCCAATGAAAGTCAAACACATTCAAACTAAACTATTTGAATCAAATGAAAGTCAAATGCATTCTACAAAGCTAATTGAATCAAATGAAAGTAAAAAACATTCCAACAAAGCCAATTAAATCAAATGAAAGTCAAACACATTCAAACAAAGCTAATTGAATCAAATGAAAGTCAAACACATTCAAACAAAGCTGATTAGATCAAATGTAAGGCAAACACATTCAAACAGCGCTTTTTGAATCAAATTAAAGTCAAATGCATTCAACAAAGCTAATTGAATCAAACGAAAGTCAAAAACATCTAAAATAATCTAATTAAATCAAATGAAAGTCAAACACATTCAGACAAAGCTATTTGAATCAAATGAAATTCAAATGCATTCTACAAATCTAATTGAATCAAATGAAAGTAAAAAACTCTAAAAAATTCAAATTAAATCAATAAAAGGTCAAACACATTCAAACAAAACTATTTGAATCAAATGAAAGTCAAAGGCAATCTATAAAGCTAATTGAATCAAATGAAAGTCAAACACATTCAAACAAAGCTAATTGAATCAAATGAAAGTCAAACACATTCAAACAAAGCTAATTGAATCAAATGAAAGTAAAACACATTCAAACAAACCTAATTGAATCAAATGAAAGTCAAAGATATTCAAATAGACCTAATTGAATCAAATGAAAGTCAAACACATCCAAACAAAGCTAATTGAATCAAATGTAAGTCAAACACATTCAAACAGAGCTTTTTGAATTAAATGAAAGTCAAATGCATTCAACAAAGCTAATTGAATCAAATGAAAGCAAAAAACCATCAAAAAAAATCTAATTAAATCAAATGAAATTCAAACACATTCAGACGAAGCTGTTTGAATCAAATGAAAGTCAAACACATTCAACAAAGCTATTTGAGTTAAATGAAAGTCAAATGCAATCTACAAAGCTAATTGAATCAAATGAAAGTTAAACACATTAAAACAAACCTAACAGAATCAAATGTAAGTCAAATACATTCAAACAGAGCTTTTTGAATCAAATGAAAGTCAAATGCATTCAACAAAGCTCATTGAATCAAATGAAAGTCAAAAACATCTAAAAAATCTAATTAAATCAAATGAAAGTCAAACACATTCAGACAAAGCTATTTGAATCAAATGAAAGTCAAATGTATTCTACAAATCTAATTGAATCAAATGAAAGTAAAAAACATTCGAACAAAGCCAATGGAATCAAATGAAAGTCAAACACATTCAAACAAACCTAATTGAATCAAATGAAAGTCAAACACATTCAAACAGACCTAATTGAATCAAATGAAAGTCAAACACATTCAAAAAGAGCTTTTTGAATCAAATGACGGTCAAATGCAATCTACAAAGCTAATTGAATCAAATGAAAGTCAAACACATTGAAACAAAGCTAATTGGATCAAATGTGAGTCAAACACATTAAAACAGAGCTTTTTGAATCAAATGAAAGTCAAATGCATTCATCAAAGCTACTTGAATCAAATGAAAGTCGAAAACATTCGAACAAAGCCAATTGAATCAAATGAAAGTCAAACAAATTCAAAAAGAGCTTTTTGAATCAAATGAAGGTCAAATGCATTTAAGAAAGCTAATTGAATCAAATGAAAGTCAAACACATTCAAACAAAGCTAATTGAATCAAATGTAAGTTAAACACATTCAAACAGAGCTTTTTGAATCAAATGAAAATCAAATGCATTCAACAAAGCTAATTGAATCAAACGAAACTCAAAAACATCTAAAAAAATCTAATTAAATCAAATGAAAGTCAAACACATTCAGCCAAAGCTATTTGAATCAAATAAAAGTCAAATGCATTCTACAAATCTAATTGACTTAAATGAAAGTAAAAAACATCTAAAAAATTCAAATTAAATCAATAAAAGGTCAAACACATTCAAACAAAACTATTTGAATCAAGTGAAAGTCAAATGCATTCTATAAAGCTAATTGAATCAAATTAAAGTCAAACACATCCAAACAAAGCTAATTGAATCAAATGAAAGTAAAACAAATTGAAACAAGTCTAATTGAATCAAATGAAATTCAAACACATTCAAACAGAGCTAATTGAATCAAATGAAAGTTAAACACATTCAAAAAGTGCTTTTTGAATCAAATGAAGGTCAAATGCAATCTACAAAGCTAATTAAATCAAATGAAAGTCAAACACATTCAAACAAAACTAAATGAATCAAATGAAAGTCAAAAGCATCTAAAAAAACCTAATTAATTCAAATGAAAGTCAAACACATTCAAACAACGCTATTGGAATCTAATGAAAGTCAAATGCATTCTACAAAGCTTATTGAATCAAATGAAAGTAAAAAACATTCGAACAAAGCCAAATGAATCCAATGAAAGTCAAACACATTCAAACTAAACTATTTGAATCAAATGAAAGTCAAATGCATTCTACAAAGCTAATTGAATCAAATGAAAGTAAAAACATTCCAACAAAGCCAATTAAATCAAATGAAAGTCAAACACATTCAAACAAAGCTAATTGAATCAAATGAAAGTCAAACACATTCAAACAAAGCTGATTAGATCAAATGTAAGGCAAACACATTCAAACAGAGCTTTTTGAATCAAATTAAAGTAAAATGCATTCAACAAAGCTAATTGAATCAAACGAAAGTCAAAAACATCTAAAATAATCTAATTAAATCAAATGAAAGTCAAACACATTCAGACAAAGCTATTTGAATCAAATGAAATTCAAATGCATTCTACAAATCTAATTGAATCAAATGAAAGTAAAAAACTCTAAAAAATTCAAATTAAATCAATAAAAGGTCAAACACATTCAAACAAAACTATTTGAATCAAATGAAAGTCAAAGGCAATCTATAAAGCTAATTGAATCAAATGAAAGTCAAACACATTCAAACAAAGCTAATTGAATCAAATGAAAGTCAAACACATTCAAACAAAGCTAATTGAATCAAATGAAAGTAAAACACATTCAAACAAACCTAATTGAAGTAAATGAAAGTCAACGATATTCAAACAGACCTAATTGAATCAAATGAAAGTCAAACACATCCAAACAAAGCTAATTGAATCAAATGTAAGTCAAACACATTCAAACAAAGCTTTTTGAATCAAATGAAAGTCAAATGCATTCAACAAAGCTAATTGAATCAAATGAAAGCAAAAAACATCTAAAAAAATCTAATTAAATCAAATGAAAGTCAAACACAATCAGACGAAGCTGTTTGAATCAAATGAAAGTCAAACACATTCAACAAAGCTATTTGAGTTAAATGAAAGTCAAATGCAATCTACAAAGCTAATTGAATCAAATGAAAGTTAAACACATTCAAACAAACCTAACAGAATCAAATGTAAGTCAAATACATTCAAAAATAGCTTTTTGAATCAAATGAAAGTCAAATGCATTCAACAAAGCTCGTTGAATCAAATGAAAGTCAAAAACATCTAAAAAATCTAATTAAATCAAATGAAAGTCAAACACATTCAGACAAAGCTATTTGAATCAAATGAAAGTCAAATGTATTCTACAAATCTAATTGAATCAAATGAAAGTAAAAAACATTCGAACAAAGCCAATGGAATCAAATGAAAGTCAAACACATTCAAACAAACCTAATTGAATCAAATGAAAGTCAAACACATTCAAACAGACCTAATTGAATCAAATGAAAGTCAAACACATTCAAAAAGAGCTTTTTGAATCAAATGACGGTCAAATGCAATCTACAAAGCTAATTGAATCAAATGAAAGTCAAACACATTGAAACAAAGCTAATTGGATCAAATGTGAGTCAAACACATTCAAACAGAGCTTTTTGAATCAAATGAAAGTCAAATGCATTCATCAAAGCTACTTGAACCAAATGAAAGTCGAAAACATTCGAACAAAGCCAATTGAATCAAATGAAAGTCAAACAAATTCAAAAAGAGCTTTTTGAATCAAATGAAGGTCAAATGCATTTAAGAAAGCTAATTGAATCAAATGAAAGTCAAACACATTCAAACAAAGCTAATTGAATCAAATGTAAGTTAAACACATTCAAACAGAGCTTTTTGAATCAAATGAAAGTCAAATGCATTCAACAAAGCTAATTGAATCAAACGAAACTCAAAAACATCTAAAAAAATCTAATTAAATCAAATGAAAGTCAAACACATTCAGCCAAAGCTATTTGAATCAAATAAAAGTCAAATGCATTCTACAAATCAAATTGACTTAAATGAAAGTAAAAAACATCTAAAAAATTCAAATTAAATCAATAAAAGGTCAAACACATTCAAACAAAACTATTTGAATCAAGTGAAAGTCAAATGCATTCTGTAAAGCTAATTGAATCAAATTAAAGTCAAACACATCCAAACAAAGCTAATTGAATCAAATGAAAGTAAAACAAATTCAAACAAGTCTAATTGAATCAAATGAAATTCAAACACATTCAAACAGAGCTAATTGAATCAAATGAAAGTCAAACACATTCAAAAAGTGCTTTTTGAATCAAATGAAGGTCAAATGCAATCTACAAAGCTAATTAAATCAAATGAAAGTCAAACACATTCAAACAAAACTAAATGAATCAAATGAAAGTCAAAAGCATCTAAAAAAACCTAATTAATTCAAATGAAAGTCAAACACATTCAAACAACGCTATTGGAATCTAATGAAAGTTAAATGCATTCTACAAAGCTTATTGAATCAAATGAAAGTAAAAAACATTCGAACAAAGCCAAATGAATCCAATGAAAGTCAAACACATTCAAACTAAACTATTTGAATCAAACGAAAGTCAAATGCATTCTACAAAGCTAATTGAATCAAATGAAAGTAAAAAACATTCCAACAAAGCCAATTAAATCAAATGAAAGTCAAACACATTCAAACAAAGCTAATTGAATCAAATGAAAGTCAAACACATTCAAACAAAGCTGATTAGATCAAATGTAAGGCAAACACATTCAAACAGAGCTTTTTGAATCAAATTAAAGTCAAATGCATTCAACAAAGCTAATTGAATCAAACGAAAGTCAAAAACATCTAAAATAATCTAATTAAATCAAATGAAAGTCAAACACATTCAGACAAAGCTATTTGAATCAAATGAAATTCAAATGCATTCTACAAATCTAATTGAATCAAATGAAAGTAAAAAACTCTAAAAAATTCAAATTAAATCAATAAAGGTCAAACACATTCAAACAAAACTATTTGAATCAAATGAAAGTCAAAGGCAATCTATAAAGCTAATTGAATCAAATGAAAGTCAAACACATTCAAACAAAGCTAATTGAATCAAATGAAAGTCAAACACATTCAAACAAAGCTAATTGAATCCATTCAAATGAATCAGTTCAAAACATCCACATCCAAACAAAGCTAATTGAATCAAATGTAAGTCAAACACATTCAAACAGAGCTTTTTGAATCAAATGAAAGTCAAATGCATTCAACAAAGCTAATTGAATCAAATGAAAGCAAAAAAACATCTAAAAAAATCTAATTAAATCAAATGAAAGTCAAACACATTCAGACGAAGCTGTTTGAATCAAATGAAAGTCAAACACATTCAACAAAGCTATTTGAGTTAAATGAAAGTCAAATGCAATCTACAAAGCTAATTGAATCAAATGAAAGTTAAACACATTCAAACAAACCTAACAGAATCAAATGTAAGTCAAATACATTCAAAAATAGCTTTTTGAATCAAATGAAAGTCAAATGCATTCAACAAAGCTCATTGAATCAAATGAAAGTCAAAAACATCTAAAAAAATCTAATTAAATCAAATGAAAGTCAAACACATTCAGACAAAGCTATTTGACTCAAATGAAAGTCAAATGTATTCTACAAATCTAATTGAATCAAATGAAAGTAAAAAACATTCGAACAAAGCCAATGGAATCAAATGAAAGTCAAACACATTCAAACAAACCTAATTGAATCAAATGAAAGTCAAACACATTCAAACAGACCTAATTGAATCAAATGAAAGTCAAACACATTCAAAAAGAGCTTTTTGAATCAAATGACGGTCAAATGCAATCTACAAAGCTAATTGAATCAAATGAAAGTCAAACACATTGAAACAAAGCTAATTGGATCAAATGTGAGTCAAACACATTCAAACAGAGCTTTTTTGAATCAAATGAAAGTCAAATGCATTCATCAAAGCTACTTGAATCAAATGAAAGTCGAAAACATTCGAACAAAGCCAATTGAATCAAATGAAAGTCAAACAAATTCAAAAAGAAGCTTTTTGAATCAAATGAAGGTCAAATGCATTTAAGAAAGCTAATTGAATCAAATGAAAGTCAAACACATTCAAACAAAGCTAATTGAATCAAATGTAAGTTAAACACATTCAAACAGAGCTTTTTGAATCAAATGAAAGTCAAATGCATTCAACAAAGCTAATTGAATCAAACGAAACTCAAAAACATCTAAAAAATCTAATTAAATCAATGAAAGTCAAACACATTCAGCCAAAGCTATTTGAATCAAATAAAAGTCAAATGCATTCTACAAATCTAATTGACTTAAATGAAAGTAAAAAACATCTAAAAAATTCAAATTAAATCAATTAAAGGTCAAACACATTCAAACAAAACTATTTGAATCAAGTGAAAGTCAAATGCATTCTATAAAGCTAATTGAATCAAATTAAAGTCAAACACATCCAAACAAAGCTAATTGAATCAAATGAAAGTAAAACAAATTCAAACAAGTCTAATTGAATTAAATGAAATTCAAACACATTCAAACAGAGCTAATTGAATCAAATGAAAGTCAAACACATTCAAAAAGTGCTTTTTGAATCAAATGAAGGTCAAATGCAATCTACAAAGCTAATTAAATCAAATGAAAGTCAAACACATTCAAACAAAACTAAATGAATCAAATGAAAGTCAAAAGCATCTAAAAAAACCTAATTAATTCAAATGAAAGTCAAACACATTCAAACAAGCTATTGGAATCTAATGAAAGTCAAATGCATTCTACAAAGCTTATTGAATCAAATGAAAGTAAAAAACATTCGAACAAAGCCAAATGAATCCAATGAAAGTCAAACACATTCAAACTAAACTATTTGAATCAAATGAAAGTCAAATGCATTCTAACAAGCTAATTGAATCAAATGAAAGTAAAAAACATTCCAACAAAGCCAATTAAATCAAATGAAAGTCAAACGCATTCAAACAAAGCTAATTGAATCAAATGAAAGTCAAACACATTCAAACAAAGCTGATTAGATCAAACACATTCAAACAGAGCCTTTTTTGAATCAAATTAAAGTCAAATGCATTCAACAAAGCTAATTGAATCAAACGAAAGTCAAAAACATCTAAAATAATCTAATTAAATCAAATGAAAGTCAAACACATTCAGACAAAGCTATTTGAATCAAATGAAATTCAAATGCATTCTACAAATCTAATTGAATCAAATGAAAGTAAAAAACTCTAAAAAATTCAAATTAAATCAATAAAAGGTCAAACACATTCAAACAAAACTATTTGAATCAAATGAAAGTCAAAGGCAATCTATAAAGCTAATTGAATCAAATGAAAGTCAAACACATTCAAACAAAGCTAATTGAATCAAATGAAAGTCAAACACATTCAAACAAAGCTAATTGAATCAAATGAAAGTAAAACACATTCAAACAAACCTAATTGAATCAAATGAAAGTCAAAAATATTCAAACAGACCTAATTGAATCAAATGAAAGTCAAACACATCCAAACAAAGCTAATTGAATCAAATGTAAGTCAAACACATTCAAACAGAGCTTTTTGAATCAAATGAAAGTCAAATGCATTCAACAAAGCTAATTGAATCAAATGAAAGCAAAAACATCTAAAAAAATCTAATTAAATCAAATGAAAGTCAAACACATTCAGACGAAGCTGTTTGAATCAAATGAAAGTCAAACACATTCAACAAAGCTATTTGAGTTAAATGAAAGTCAAATGCAATCTACAAAGCTAATTGAATCAAATGAAAGTTAAACACATTCAAACAAACCTAACAGAATCAAATGTAAGTCAAATACATTCAAACAGAGCTTTTTGAATCAAATGAAAGTCAAATGCATTCAACAAAGCTCATTGAATCAAATGAAAGTCAAAAACATCTAAAAAATCTAATTAAATCAAATGAAAGTCAAACACATTCAGACAAAGCTATTTGAATCAAATGAAAGTCAAATGTATTTACATCAAGAATCAAAATAATGTCTGTAAAAACATTCGAACAAAGCCAATGGAATCAAATGAAAGTCAAACACATTCAAACAAACCTAATTGAATCAAATGAAAGTCAAACACATTCAAACAGACCTAATTGAATCAAATGAAAGTCAAACACATTCAAAAAGAGCTTTTTGAATCAAATGACGGTCAAATGCAATCTACAAAGCTAATTGAATCAAATGAAAGTCAAACACATTGAAACAAAGCTAATTGGATCAAATGTGAGTCAAACACATTCAAACAGAGCTTTTTGAATCAAATGAAAGTCAAATGCATTCATCAAAGCTACTTGAATCAAATGAAAGTCGAAAACATTCGAACAAAGCCAATTGAATCAAATGAAAGTCAAACAAATTCAAAAAGAGCTTTTTGAATCAAATGAAGGTCAAATGCATTTAAGAAAGCTAATTGAATCAAATGAAAGTCAAACACATTCAAACAAAGCTAATTGAATCAAATGTAAGTTAAACACATTCAAACAGAGCTTTTTGAATCAAATGAAAGTCAAATGCATTCAACAAAGCTAATTAAATCAAACGAAACTCAAAAACATCTAAAAAAATCTAATTAAATATAATGAAAGTCAAAACACATTCAGCCAAAGCTATTTGAATCAAATGAAAGTCAAATGCATTCTACAAATCTAATTGACTTAAATGAAAGTAAAAAACATCTAAAAAATTCAAATTAAATCAATAAAAGGTCAAACACATTCAAACAAAACTATTTGAATCAAGTGAAAGTCAAATGCATTCTATAAAGCTAATTGAATCAAATTAAAGTCAAACACATCCAAAAAAGCTAATTGAATCAAATGAAAGTAAAACAAATTCAAACAAGTCTAATTGAATCAAATGAAATTCAAACACATTCAAACAGAGCTAATTGAATCAAATGAAAGTCAAACACATTCAAAAAGTGCTTTTTGAATCAAATGATGGCCAAATGCAATCTACAAAGCTAATTAAATCAAATGAAAGTCAAACACATTCAAACAAAACTAAATGAATCAAATGAAAGTCAAAAACATCTAAAAAAACCTAATTAAATCAAATAAAAAGTCAAACACATTCAAACAAAGCTATTAGAATCTAATGAAAGTCAAATGCATTCTACAAAGCTTATTGAATCAAATGAAAGTAAAAAACATTCAAACTAAAATAAAGAATCAAAAAATGAATGAAATGCATTCTAAAAAGCTAATTGAATCAAATGAAAGTAAAAAACATTCGAACAAAGACAATTGAATCAAATGAAAGTCAAACACATTCAAACAAACCTAATAGAATCAAAAGAAAGTCAAACACATTCAAACAGACCTAGTTGAATCAAATGAAAGTCACACACATTCAAAAAGAGCTTTTTGAATCAAATGACGGTCAAATGCAATCTACAAAGCTAATTGAATCAAATGAAAGTCAAACACATTGAAACAAATCTAATTAGATCAAATGTAAGTCAAACACATTCAAACAGAGCATTTTTGAATCAATTGAAAGTCAAATGCATTCAAATCAAAGCTACATTGAATCAAATGAAAGTCAAAAACATTCGTAAAACAAAGCCTAATTAAATCAAATGAAAGTCAAACAACAATTCAAAAAAGAGCTTTTTGAATCAAATGAAAGTCAAATGCATTTAAGAAAGCTAATTGAATCAAATGAAAGTCAAACACATTCAAACAAAGCTAATTGAATCAAATGTAAGTTAAACACATTCAAACAGAGCTTTTTGAATCAAATGAAAGTCAAATGCATTCAACAAAGCTAATTGAATCAAACGAAACTCAAAAACATCTAAAAAAAATCTAATTAAATCAAATGAAAGTCAAACACATTCAGCCAAAGCTATTTGAATCAAATGAAAGTCAAATGCATTCTACAAATCTAATTGACTTAAATGAAAGTAAAAAACATCAAAAAAAATTCAAATTAAATCAATAAAAGGTCAAACACATTCAAACAAAACTATTTGAAATCAAGTGAAAGTCAAATGCATTCTATAAAGCTAATTGAATCAAATTAAAGTCAAACACATCCAAACAAAGCTAATTGAATCAAATGAAAGTAAAACAAATTCAAACAAGTCTAATTGAATCAAATGAAATTCAAACACATTCAAACAGAGCTAATTGAATCAAATGAAAGTCAAACACATTCAAAAAGTGCTTTTTGAATCAAATGAAGGCAAATGCAATCTACAAAGCTAATTAAATCAAATGAAAGTCAAACACATTCAAACAAAACTAAATGAATCAAATGAAAGTCAAAAACATCTAAAAAAACCTAATTAAATCAAATAAAAGTCAAACACATTCAAACAAAGCTATTAGAATCTAATGAAAGTCAAATGCATTCTACAAAGCTTATTGAATCAAATGAAAGTAAAAAACATTCGAACAAAGCCAAATGAATCCAATGAAAGTCAAACACATTCAAACTAAACTATTTGAATCAAATGAATGTCAAATGCATTCTAAAAAGCTAATTGAATCAAATGAAAGTAAAAAACATTCGAACAAAGCCAATTGAATCAAATGAAAGTCAAACACATTCAAACAAACCTAATAGAATCAAAAGAAAGTCAAACACATTCAAACAGACCTAGTTGAATCAAATGAAAGTCACACACATTCAAAAAGAGCTTTTTGAATCAAATGACGGTCAAATGCAATCTACAAAGCTAATTGAATCAAATGAAAGTCAAACACATTGAAACAAATCTAATTAGATCAAATGTAAGTCAAACACATTCAAACAGAGCATTTTGAATCAATTGAAAGTCAAATGCATTCAAAAAAGCTAATTGAATCAAATGAAAGTAAAAAACATCTAAAAAAACCTAATTAAATCAAATAAAAGTCAAACACATTCAAGCAAAGCTATTTAAATCAAATAAAAGTCAAATGCATTCAAACAAAGCTATTGAAAGTCAAATGCTTTCTACAAAGCCAATTAAATCAAATGAAAGTTAAACACATTCAAACAAACCTAATTAAATCAAATGAAAGTCAAACACATTCAAACAAAGCTAATGGAATCAAATGAAAGTCAAACACATTCAAACAAAGTTGATTAGATCAAATGTAAGTCAAACACATTCAAACAGAGCTTTTTGAATCAAATTAAAGTCAAATGCATTCAACAAAGCTAATTGAATCAAACGAAAGTCAAAAACATCTAAAAAAATCTAATTAAATAAAATGAAAGTCAAACACATTCAGACAAAGCTATTTGAATCAAATGAAATTCAAATGCATTCTACAAATCTAATTGAATCAAATGAAAGTAAAAACATCTAAAAAATTCAAATTAAATCAATAAAAGGTCAAACACATTCAAACAAAACAATTTGAATCAAATGAAAGTCAATGGAAATCTATAAAGCTAATTGAATCAAATGAAAGTCAAACACATTCAAACAAAGCTAATTGAATCAAATGAAAGTCAAACACATTCAAACAAAGCTAATTGAATCAAATGAAAGTAAAACACATTCAAACAAACCTAATTGAATCAAATGAAAGTCAAAGATATTCAAACAGACCTAATTGAATCAAATGAAAGTCAAACACATCCAAACAAAGCTAATTGAATCAAACGTAAGTCAAACACATTCAAATAGAGCTTTTTGAATCAAATGAAAGTCAAATTCATTCAACAAAGCTAATTGAATCAAATGAAAGTAAAAAACATCTAAAAAAATATAATTAAATCAAATGAAAGTCAAACACATTCAGACGAAGCTGTTTGAATCAAATGAAAGTCAAACACATTCAACAAAGCTATTTGAGTTAAATGAAAGTCAAATGCAATCTACAAAGCTAATTGAATCAAATGAAAGTTAAACACATTCAAACAAACCTAACAGAATCAAATGTAAGTCAAATACATTCAAACAGAGCTTTTTGAATCAAATGAAAGTCAAATGCATTCAACAAAGCTCATTGAATCAAATGAAAGTCAAAAACATCTAAAAAAATCTAATTAAATCAAATGAAAGTCAAACACATTCGGACAAAGCTATTTGAATCAAATGAAATTCAAATGTATTCTACAAATCTAATTGAATCAAATGAAAGTAAAAAAACATTCGAACAAAGCCAATTGAATCAAATGAAAGTCGTTTACATTCAAACAAACCTAATTGAATCAAATGAAAGTCAAACACATTCAAACAGACCTAATTGAATCAAATGAAAGTCAAACACATTCAAAAAGAGCTTTTTGAATCAAATGACGGTCAAATGCAATCTACAAAGCTAATTGAATCAAATGAAAGTCAAACACATTGAAACAAAGCTAATTGGATCAAATGTGAGTCAAATACATTCAAACAGAGCTTTTTGAATCAAATGAAAGTCAAATGCATTCACCAAAGCTAATTGAATCAAATGAAAGTCAAAAACATCTAAAAAAATCTAATTAAATCAAATGAAAGTCAAACACATTCAGACAAAGCTATTTGAATCAAATGAAAGTCAAATGCATTCATCAAAGCTAATTGAATCAAATGAAAGTCGAAAACATTCGAACAAAGCCAATTGAATCAAATGAAAGTCAAAACAAATTCAAAAAAGAGCTTTTTGAATCAAATGAAAGTCAAATGCATTCTACAAATCTAATTGACTCAAATGAAAGGAAAAAACATCTAAAAAATTCAAATTAAATCAATAAAAGGTCAAACACATTCAAACAAAACTATTTGAATCAAGTGAAAGTCAAATGCATTCTATAAAGCTAATTGAATCAAATTAAAGTCAAACACATCCAAACAAAGCTAATTGAATCAAATGAAAGTAAAACACATTCAAACAAGTCTAATTGAATCAAATGAAATTCAAACACATTCAAAACAGAGCTAATTGAATCAAATGAAAGTCAAATACATTCAAAAAGAGCTTTTTGAATCAAATGAAGGTCAAATGCAATATACAAAGCTAATTAAATCAAATGAAAGTCAAACACATTCAAACAAAACTAAATGAATCAAATGAAAGTCAAAAGCATCTAAAAAAACCTAATTAATTCAAATGAAAGTCAAACACATTCAAACAACGCTATTGGAATCTAAATGAAAGTCAAATGCATTCTACAAAGCTTATTGATTCAAATGAAAGTAAAAAACATTCGAACAAAGCCAAATGAATCCAATGAAAGTCGAACACATTCAAACTAAACTATTTGAATCAAATGAAAGTCAAATGCATTCTACAAAGCTAATTGAATCAAATGAAAGTAAAAAAACATTCCAACAAAGCCAATTAAATCAAATGAAAGTCAAACACATTCAAACAAACCTAATTGAGTCAAATGAAAGTCAAACACATTCAAACAGACCTAATTGTATCAATAGAAAGTCAAACACATTCAAAAAGAGCTTTTTGAATCAAATGACGGTCAAATGCAATCTACAAAGCTAATTGAATCAAATGAAAGTCAAACACATTGAAACAAAGCTAATTAGATCAAATGTAAGTCAAACACATTTAAACAGAGCTTTTTGAATCAAATGAAAGTCAAATGCATTCAACAAAGCTCATTGAATCAAATGAAAGTCAAAAACATCTAAAAAAATCTAATTAAATTAAATGAAAGTCAAACACATTCTAACAGACCTAATAGAATCAAAAGAAAGTCAAACACATTCAAACAGACCTAATTGAATCAAATGAAAGTCAAACGCATTCAAAAAGAGCTTTTTGAATCAAATGACGGTCAAATGCAATCTACAAAGCTAATTGAATCAAATGAAAGTCAAACACATTGAAAAAAAGCTAATTAGATCAAATGTAAGTCAAACACATTCAAACAGAGCATTTTGAATCAATTGAAAGTCAAATGCATTCAACAAAGCTAATTGAATCAAATGAAAGTAAAAAACATCTATAAAACCTAATTAAATCAAATGAAAGTCAAACACATTCAAGCAAAGCTATTTAAATCAAATAAAAGTCAAATGCATTCAAACAAAGCTATTGAAAGTCAAATGCTTTCTACAAAGCCAATTAAATCAAATGAAAGTCAAACACATTCAAACAAACCTAATTAAATCAAATGAAAGTCAAACACATTCAAACAAAGCTAATTGAATCAAATGAAAGTCAAACACATTCAAACAAAGCTGATTAGATCAAATGTAAGTCAAATCCATTCAAACAGAGCTTTTTGAATCAAATTAAAGTCAAATGCATTCAACAAAGCTAATTGAATCAAACGAAAGTCAAAAACATCTAAAAAAATCTAATTAAATCAAATGAAAGTCAAACACATTCAGACAAAGCTATTTGAATCAAATGAAATTCAAATGCATTCTAAAAAGCTAATTGCATCAAATGAAAGTAAAAAACATTCGAACAAAGCCAATTGAATCAAATGAAAGTCAAACACATTCAAACAAACCTAATAGAATCAAAAGAAAGTCAAACACATTCAAACAGACCTAGTTGAATCAAATGAAAGTCAAACACATTCAAAAAGAGCTTTTTGAATCAAATGACGGTCAAATGCAATCTACAAAGCTAATTGAATCAAATGAAAGTCAAACACATTGAAACAAAGCTAATTAGATCAAATGTATGTCAAACACATTCAAACAGAGCATTTTGAATCAATTGAAAGTCAAATGCATTCAAAAAAGCTAATTGAATCAAATGAAAGTAAAAAAACATCTAAAAAAACCTAATTAAATCAAATGAAAGTCAAACACATTCAAGCAAAGCTATTTAAATCAAATAAAAGTCAAATGCATTCAAACAAAGCTATTGAAAGTCAAATGCTTTCTACAAAGCCAATTAAATCAAATGAAAGTCAAACACATTCAAACAAACCTAATTAAATCAAATGAAAGTCAAACACATTCAAACAAAGCTAATTGAATCAAATGAAAGTCAAACACATTCAAACAAAGCTGATTAGATCAAATGTAAGTCAAACACATTCAAATAGAGCTTTTTGAATCAAATTAAAGTCAAATGCATTCAACAAAGCTAATTGAATCAAACGAAAGTCAAAAACATCTAAAAAAATCTAATTAAATAAAATGAAAGTCAAACACATTCAGACAAAGCTATTTGAATCAAATGAAATTCAAATGCATTCTACAAATCTAATTGAATCAAATGAAAGTAAAAACATCTAAAAAATTCAAATTAAATCAATAAAAGGTCAAACACATTCAAACAAAACAATTTGAATCAAATGAAAGTCAATGGCAATCTATAAAGCTAATTGAATCAAATGAAAGTCAAACACATTCAAACAAAGCTAATTGAATCAAATGAAAGTCAAACACATTCAAACAAAGCTAATTGAATCAAATGAAAGTAAAACACATTCAAACAAACCTAATTGAATCAAATGAAAGTCAAAGATATTCAAACAGACCTAATTGAATCAAATGAAAGTCAAACACATCCAAACAAAGCTAATTGAATCAAACGTAAGTCAAACACATTCAAATAGAGCTTTTGAATCAAATGAAAGTCAAATTCATTCAACAAAGCTAATTGAATCAAATGAAAGTAAAAAACATCTAAACAAATCTAATTAAATCAAATGAAAGTCAAACACATTCAGACGAAGCTGTTTGAATCAAATGAAAGTCAAACACATTCAACAAAGCTATTTGAGTTAAATGAAAGTCAAATGCAATCTACAAAGCTAATTGAATCAAATGAAAGTTAAACACATTCAAACAAACCTAACAGAATCAAATGTAAGTCAAATACATTCAAACAGAGCTTTTTGAATCAAATGAAAGTCAAATGCATTCAACAAAGCTCATTGAATCAAATGAAAGTCAAAAACATCGAAAAAAATCTAATTAAATCAAATGAAAGTCAAACACATTCGGACAAAGCTATTTGAATCAAATGAAATTCAAATGTATTCTACAAATCTAATTGAATCAAATGAAAGTAAAAAACATTCGAACAAAGCCAATTGAATCAAATGAAAGTCAAACACATTCAAACTAACCTAATTGAATCAAATGAAAGTCAAACACATTCAAACAGACCTAATTGAATCAAATGAAAGTCAAACACATTCAAAAAGAGCTTTTTGAATCAAATGACGGTCAAATGCAATCTACAAAGCAAATTGAATCAAATGAAAGTCAAACACATTGAAACAAAGCTAATTGGATCAAATGTGAGTCAAACACATTCAAACAGAGCTTTTTGAATCAAATGAAAGTCAAATGCATTCACCAAAGCTAATTGAATCAAATGAAAGTCAAAACATCTAAAAAAATCTAATTAAATCAAATGAAAGTCAAACACATTCAGACAAAGCTATTTGAATCAAATGAAAGTCAAATGTATTCTACAAATCTAATTGAATCAAACGAAAGTAAAAATACTCGAACAAAGCCAATTGAATCAAATGAAAGTCAAACACATTCAAACAAACCTAATTGAATCAAATGAAAGTCAAACACATTCAAACAGACCTAATGAATCAAATGAAAGTCAAAACATTCAAAGAGAGCTTTTTGAATCAAATGACGGTCAAATGCAATCTACAAAGTTAATTGAATCAAATGAAAGTCAAACACATTGAAACAAAGCTAATTGTATCAAATGTGAGTCAAACACATTCAAACAGAGCTTTTTGAATCAAATGAAAGTCAAATGCATTCATCAAAGCTAATTAAATCAAATGAAAGTTAAACACATTCAAACAAACCTAAACAGAATCAAATGTAAGTCAAATACATTCAAACAGAGCTTTTTGAATCAAATGAAGTCAAATGCATTCAACAAAGCTCATTGAATCAAATGAAAGTCAAAAACATCTAAAAAATCTAATTAAATCAAATGAAAGTCAAACACATTCGGACAAAGCTATTTGAATCAAATGAAATTCAAATGTATTCTACAAATCTAATTGAATCAAATGAAAGTAAAAAAACATCGAACAAAGCCAATTGAATCAAATGAAAGTCAAAACACATTCAAACAAACCTAATTGAATCAAAATGAAAGTCAAACACATTCAAACAGACCTAATTGAATCAATGAAAGTCAAACACATTCAAAAAGAGCTTTTTGAATCAAATGACGGTCAAATGCAATCTACAAAGCTAATTGAATCAAATGAAAGTCAAACACATTGAAACAAAGCTAATTGGATCAAATGTGAGTCAAATACATTCAAACAGAGCTTTTTGAATCAAATGAAAGTCAAATGCATTCAAAGCTAATTGAATCAAATGAAAGTCAAAAACATCTAAAAAAATCTAATTAAATCAAATGAAAGTCAAACACATTCAGACAAAGCTATTTGAATCAAATGAAAGTCAAATGTATTCTACAAATCTAATTGAATCAAACGAAAGTAAAAAATTCGAACAAAGCCAATTGAATCAATGAATGTCAAACACATTCAAACAAACCTAATTGAATCAAATGAAAGTCAAACACATTCAAACAGACCTAATTGAATCAAATGAAAGTCAAACACATTCAAAAAGAGCTTTTGAATCAAATGACGGTCAAATGCAATCTACAAGCTAATTGAATCAAATGAAAGTTAAACAAATTGAAACAAAGCTAATTGTATCAAATGTGAGTCAAACACATTCAAACAGAGCTTTTTGAATCAAATGAAAGTCAAATGCATTCATCAAAGCTAATTAAATCAAATGAAAGTCGAAAATTTGAACAAAGCCAATTGAATCAAATGAAAGTCAAACAAATTCAAAAAGAGCTTTTTGAATCAAATGAAGTCAAATGCATTCAAGAAAGCTAATTGAATCAATGAAAGTCAAACACATTCAAACAAAGCTAATTGAATCAAATGTAAGTCAAACACATTCAAACAAGCTTTTTGAATCAAATGAAAGTCAAATGCATTCAACAAAGCTAATTGAATCAAATGAAAGTCAAACACATTCAAACAAAGCTAATTGAATCAAATGAAAGTAAAACACATTCAAAAAAACCTAATTGAATCAAATGAAAGTAAAAGATATTCAAACAGAGCTAATTGAATCAAATGAAAGTCAAACACATCCAAACAAAGCTAATTGAATCAAAAGTCAAACACATTCAGAGAGATTTTTGAATCAAATGACGGTCAAATGCAATCTACAAAGCTAATTGAATCAAATGAAAGTCAAACACATTGAAACAAAGCTAATTGATCAAATGTGAGTCAAACACATTCAAACAGAGCTTTTTGAATCAAATGAAAGTCAAATGCATTCATCAAAGCTAATTGAATCAAATGAAAGTCAAAACATTCGAACAAAGCCAATTGAATCAAATGAAAGTCAAACAATTCAAAAAGAGCTTTTTGAATCAAATGAAGGTCAAATGCTTTTAAGAAAGCTAATTGAATCAAATGAAAGTCAAACACATTCAAACAAAGCTAATTGAATCAAATGTAAGTCAAAACACATTCAAAAACTTTTTGAATCAAATGAAAGTCAAATGCATTCAACAAAGCTAATTGAATCAAACGAAAGTCAAAAACATCTAAAAAAACTAATTAAATCAAATGAAAGTCAAACACATTCAGACAAAGCTATTTGAATCAAATGAAAGTCAAATGCATTCTACAAATCTAATTGACTCAAATGAAAGGAAAAAACATCTAAAAAATTCAAATTAAATCAATAAAAGGTCAAACACATTCAAACAAAACTATTTGAATCAAGTGAAAGTCAAATGCATTCAAAGCTAATTGAATCAAATTAAAGTCAAACACATCCAAACAAAGCTAATTGAATCAAATGAAAGTAAAACACATTCAAACAAGTCTAATTGAATCAAATGAAATTCAAACACATTCAAACAGAGCTAATTGAATCAAATGAAAGTCAAACACATTCAAAAAAGAGCTTTTTGAATCAAATGAAGGTCAAATGCAATCTACAAAGCTAATTAAATCAAATGAAAGTCAAACACATTCAAACAAAACTAAATGAATCAAATGAAAGTCAAAAGCATCTAAAAAAACCTAATTAATTCAAATGAAAGTCAAACACATTCAAACAAGCTATTGAATCTAATGAAAGTCAAATGCATTCTACAAAGCTTATTGAATCAAATGAAAGTAAAAAACATTCGAACAAAGCCAAATGAATCCAATGAAAGTCAACACATTCAAACTAAACTATTTGAATCAAATGAAAGTCAAATGCATTCTACAAAGCTAATTGAATCAAATGAAAGTAAAAAACATTCCAACAAAGCCAATTAAATCAAATGAAAGTCAAACACATTCAAACAAACCTAATTGAATCAAATGAAAGTCAAACACATTCAAACAGACCTAATTGTATCAATAGAAAGTCAAACACATTCAAAAAGAGCTTTTTGAATCAAATGACGGTCAAATGCAATCTACAAAGCTAATTGAATCAAATGAAAGTCAAACACATTGAAACAAAGCTAATTAGATCAAATGTAAGTCAAACACATTTAAACAGAGCATTTTGAATCAATTGAAAGTCAATGCATTCAACAAAGCTAATTGAATCAAATGAAAGTAAAAAACATCTAAAAAAACCTATTAAATCAAATGAAAGTCAAACACATTCAAGCAAAGCTATTTAAATCAAATAAAAGTCAAATGCATTCAAACAAAGCTATTGAAAGTCAAATGCTTTCTACAAAAATTAAATCAAATGAAAGTCAAACACATTCACACAAAGCTATTTGAATCAAATGAAATTCAAATGCATTCTACAAATCTAATTGAATCAAATGAAAGTAAAAACATCTAAAAAATTCAAATTAAATCAATAAAAGGTCAAACACATTCAAACAAAACTATTTGAATCAAATGAAAGTCAAAGGCAATCTATAAAGCTAATTGAATCAAATGAAAGTCAAACACATTCAAACAAAGCTAATCAAATGAAAGTCAAAAATGATCAAATGAAAGTCAATATTCAAACAGAGCTAATTGAATCAAATGAAAGTCAAACACATCCAAACAAAGCTAATTGAATCAAACGTAAGTCAAACACATTCAAAGAGCTTTTTGAATCAAATGAAAGTCAAATGCATTCAACAAAGCTAATTGAATCAAATGAAAGTAAAAAACATCTAAAAAAATCTAATTAAATCAAATGAAAGTCAAACACATTCAGACGAAAGAAAGTCAAACACATTCAAAACTTTTGAATCAAATGACGGTCAAATGCAATCTACAAAGCTAATTGAATCAAATGAAAGTCAAACACATTGAAACAAAGCTAATTGATCAAATGTAAGTCAAACACATTTAAACAGAGCTTTTGAATCAAATGAAAGTCAAATGCATTCAACAAAGCTCATTGAATCAAATGAAAGTCAAAAACATCTAAAAAAATCTAATTAAATTAAATGAAAGTCAAACACATTCAACAACCTAATAGAATCAAATGAAAGTCAAACACATTAATTGAATCAAATGAAAGTCAAACGCATTCAAAAAGAGCTTTTTGAATCAAATGACGTCAAATGAATCTACAAAGCTAATTGAATCAAATGAAAGTCAAACACATTGAAAAAAGCTAATTAGATCAAATGTAAGTCAAACACATTCAAACAGAGCATTTTGAATCAATTGAAAGTCAAATGCATTCAACAAAGCTAATTGAATCAAATGAAAGTAAAAAACATCTAAAAAAATAATTAAATCAAATGAAAGTCAAACACATTCAAAAAAGCTATTTAAATCAAACAAATGCATTCAAACAAAGCTATTGAAAGTCAAATTTTCTACAAAGCCAATTAAATCAAATGAAAGTCAAACACATTCAAACAAACCTAATAAATCAAATGAAAGTCAAACATTCAACAAAGCTAATTGAATCAAATGAAAGTCAAACACATTCAAACAAAGCTGATTAGATCAAATGTAAGTCAAATCCATTCAAACAGAGCTTTTTGAATCAAATTAAAGTCAAATGCATTCAACAAAGCTAATTGAATCAAACGAAAGTCAAAAACATCTAAAAAATCTAATTAAATCAAATGAAAGTCAAACACATTCAGACAAAGCTATTTGAATCAAATGAAATTCAAATGCATTCTAAAAAGCTAATTGAATCAAATGAAAGTAAAAACATTCGAACAAAGCCAATTGAATCAAATGAAAGTCAAACACATTCAAACAAACCTAATAGAATCAAAAGAAAGTCAAACACATTCAAACAGACCTAATTGAATCAAATGAAAGTCAAACACATTCAAAAAGAGCTTTTTGAATCAAATGACGGTCAAATGCAATCTACAAAGCTAATTGAATCAAATGAAAGTCAAACACATTGAAACAAAGCTAATTGATCAAATGTAAGTCAAACACATTCAAACAGAGCATTTTGAATCAATTGAAAGTCAAATGCATTCAAAAAAGCTAATTGAATCAAATGAAAGTAAAAACATCTAAAAAACCTAATTAAATCAAATGAAAGTCAAACATTCAAGCAAAGCTATTTAAATCAAATAAAAGTCAAATGCATTCAAACAAAGCTATTGAAAGTCAAATGCTTTCTACAAAGCCAATTAAATCAAATGAAAGTCAAACACATTCAAACAAACCTAATTAAATCAAATGAAAGTCAAACACATTCAACAAAGCTAATTGAATCAAATGAAATCAAACACATTCAAACAAAGCTCAAATGTAAGTCAAACACATTCAATTCAAAAGTCAAATTCAAACAAGCTTTTTGAATCAAACGAAAGTCAAAAACATCTAAAAAAATCTAAATCTAATTAAATAAAATGAAAGTCAAACACATTCAGACAAAGCTATTTGAATCAAATGAAATTCAAATGCATTCTACAAATCTAATTGAATCAAATGAAAGTAAAAACATCTAAAAAATTCAAATTAAATCAATAAAAGGTCAAACACATTCAAACAAAACAATTTGAATCAAATGAAAGTCAATGCAATCTAAAAGCTAATTGAATCAAATGAAAGTCAAACACATTCAAACAAAGCTAATTGAATCAAATGAAAGTCAAAGATATTCAAACATAATTGAATCAAATGAAAGTCAAACACATCCAAACAAAGCTAATTGAATCAAACGTAAGTCAAACACATTCAAATAGAGCTTTTTGAATCAAATGAAAGTCAAATTCATTCAACAAAGCTAATTGAATCAAATGAAAGTAAAAACATCTAAAAAATCTAATGAAATCAAATGAAAGTCAAACACATTCAGACGAAGCTGTTTGAATCAAATGAAAGTCAAACACATTCAACAAAGCTATTTGAGTTAAATGAAAGTCAAATGCAATCTACAAAGCTAATTGAATCAAATGAAAGTTAAACACATTCAAACAAACCTAACAGAATCAAATGTAAGTCAAATACATTCAAACAGAGCTTTTTGAATCAAATGAAAGTCAAATGCATTCAACAAAGCTCATTGAATCAAATGAAAGTCAAAAACATCTAAAAAATCTAATTAAATCAAATGAAAGTCAAACACATTGGACAAAGCTATTTGAATCAAATGAAATTCAAATGTATTCAAATCTAATTGAATCAAATGAAAGTAAAAAACATTCGAACAAAGCCAATTGAATCAAATGAAAGTCAAACACATTCAAACAACCTAATTGAATCAAATGAAAGTCAAACACATTCAAACAGACCTAATTGAATCAAATGAAAGTCAAACACATTCAAAAAGAGCTTTTTGAATCAAATGACGGTCAAATGCAAT
>NW_018745669.1:0-27288 GCF_001683475.1 Chenopodium quinoa
AGGTTTGTTTGAATGTGGTTCACTTTCATTTGATTCAATTAGCTTTGTTTGAATGTGGTTGACTTTCATGTGATTCAATTAGGTTTGTTAGAATGCCATTGACTTTCGTTTGATTCAGTTAGGTTTGTTAGAATGCCATTGACTTTAATTTGATTCAATTAGCTTTGTTGAATGCATATGACTTTCATTTGATTCAAAAAGCTTTGTTTGAATGTGTTTGACTTTCATTTGATTCAATTAGCATCGTTGAACGCATTTGATAGTCATTTGATTCAAAAAGCTTTGTTTGAATTACCTAGACTTTCACTTGATTCAATTAGCTTTTTTTGAATGCATTTAACTTTCATTTAATTTAAAAAGCATTGTTTAAATGTAATTGACTTTCACTTGATTTAATTACTTTTTTTTAATTGCATTTGACTTTTAGTTGATTCAAAAAGATTTGTTTGAATGTGCTTGACTTTCATATGATTCAATTAGCATCGTTGAATGGATTTGACAATCATTTGATTCAAAAACCTTTGTTTGACTTTCACTTAATTCAAATCGCTATTTTGAATGCAATTAAATTTCATTTGATTGAAAAAGCTGTGTTTGAATGTGTTTGATTTTCATTTGATTAAATTAGCTTTGTTTGAATTTGATTGACTTTCATTTGAATCAATTATCTTTGTTTAATGCATTTGACTTTCATTTAATTCAAAAAGCTTTGTTTGAATGTGTTTGACTTTAATCTGATTCAAATAGCTTTGTTTGAATGTTTTTGACTTTCACTTGATTTAAATACCTTTTTTGAATGCGTTTGACTTTCATTTAATTCAAATAGCATTTCTTGAATGTGTTTGACTTTCATTTGGTTCAAAATAGCTTTGTTTAAATGTGTTTGACTTTCATTTGATTCAATTAGCCTTGCTTGAATGTGGTTAACTTTCAATTGAGTCAATTTGCTTTGTTGAATGCATTTGACTTTCATTTGATTAAAAAAAGTTTTGTTTGACAGTCATATGATTCAATTAGCCTCGTTGAATGCATTTGACAATCATTTGATTCAAAAAGCTTTGTTTAAATTCTTTGGAGTTTTACTTGATTCAATTAGCTTTTTTGAAAGCATTTGACTTTCATATGATTTAGTTAGCTTTGTTTGAATGTTTTTGACTTTCATTTGATGCAATTAGCTTTGTCTGAATGTGTTTGACTTTCGTTTGATTTAATTATCTTTTTTGAATGCATTTGACTTTCATTTGATTTAGATAGCATTGTTTGAATGTGTTTGACTTTCATTTGATTCAAATAGCTTTGTTTGAATGTGTTTGCCTTCCATTGGATTTAATTAGCTTTGTTTGAATGTGGTTGACTTTTAATTGATTCAATTTGATTTGTTGAATGCATTTGACTTTCATTTGATTCAAAAAGATTTGTTTGAATGAGTTTGACTTTCATATGATTCAATTAGTATCGTTGAATGCATTTGACAATCATTTGATTAAAAAAGTTATGTTTGAATTTGTTTGACTTTCACTTGATTCAATTAGCTTTTTTGAAATCATTTGACTTTCTTTTGATTCAAAAAGCTTTGTTTGAATGTGTTTGATTTTCACTTGATTTAATTAGCTTTGTTTGAATGTGGTTAACTTTCATTTGATTCAATTAGCTTTGTTTGAATGTGGTTGACTTTCATTTGATTCAATTAGGTTTGTTAGAATGCCATTGACTTTCGTTTGGTTCAATTAGGTTTGTTAGAATGCTATTGACTTTCATTTGATTCAATTAGCTTTGTTAGAATGCCATTGAGTTTCATTTGATTCAATTTGCTTTGTTGAATGCATATGACTTTCATTTGATTAAAAAAGCTTTGTTTGAATGTGTTTGACTTCCATTTGATTCAATTAGCATCATTGAACGCATTTGACAGTCATTTTATTCAAAAAGCTTTGTTTGAATTACTTAGACTTTCACTTGATTCAATTAGCTTTTTTGAATGCATTTAACTTTTATTTGATTCAAAAAGCTTTGTTCGAATGTGTTTGACTTTCATTTGATTCAATTAGCTTTGTGGGAATGCACTTGACAATCACTTAATTAAAAAAGCTTTGTTTGAATGTGTTTGACTTTTACTAGATTAAATTAGCTTTTTTATATGCATTTAACTTTTATTTAACTAAAACAGCTTTGTCCGAATGTGTTTGACTTTCATTTGATGCAATTAGCTTTGTTTGAATGTGTTTGACTTTCATTTGATTCAATAAGCTTTGTTGAATGCATTTAACTTTCATTTGATTTAAAAAGCTTTGTTTAAATGTGTTTGACTTTCACTTGATATAATTACTTTTTTTATTGCGTATGACTTTCAGTTGATTCAAAAAGATTTCTTTGAATGTGCTTGACTTTCATATGATTCAATTAGCATCGTTGAATGGATTTGATAATCATTTGATTCAAAAAGTTTTTTTTTGACTTTCACTTGATTCAAATCGCTATTTTGAATGCATTTGAATATCACTTGATTTAAATTATCTTTGTTTGAATGTAATTAACTTTCATTTGATTCAATTAGCTTTGTTTGAATGTGGTTGACTTTCATTTGATTCAATTAGGTTTGTTAGAATGCCATTGACTTTCGTTTGTTTCAATTAGGTTTGTTAGAATGCCATTGACTTTCATTTGATTCAATTAGCTTTGTTGAATGCATATGACTTTCATTTGATTCAAAAAGCTTTGTTTGAATGTGTTTGACTTTCATTTGATTCAATTAGCATCGTTGAACGCATTTGACAGTCATTTGATTTAAAAAACTTTGTTTGAATTACCTAGACTTTCACTTGATTCAATTAGCTTTTTTGAATGCATTTAACTTTCATTTAATTTAAAAAGCATTGTTTAAATGTAATTGACTTTCACTTGATTTAATTACTTTTTTTTAATTGCATTTGACTTTCAGTTGATTCAAAAAGATTTGTTTGAATGTGCTTGACTTTCATATGATTCAATTAGCATCGTTGAATGGATTTGACAATCTTTGATTCAAAAAGCTTTGTTTGACTTTCACTTGCTTCAAATCGCTATTTTGAATGCATTTGAAATTCATTTGATTGAAAAAGCTTTGTTTGAATGTGTTTGTTTTTCATTTGATTAAATTAGCTTTGTTTGAATGTGATTGACTTTCATTTGAATCAATTAGCTTTGTTTAATGCATTTGACTTTCATTTAATTCAAAAAGCTTTGTTTGAATGTGTTTGACTTTAATTGATTCAAATAGCATTGTTTGAATGTTTTTGACTTTCACTTGATTTAAATTAGCTTTGTTTGAATGTGGTTAACTTTCATTTGATTCAAAAAGCTTTGTTTGAATGTGTTTGACTTTCATTTGATTCAATTAGCATCGTTGAACGCATTTGACAGTCATTTGATTCAAAAAGCTTTGTTTGAATTACCTAGACATTCACTTGATTCAATTAGCTTTTTTGAATGCATTTATTTTCATTTGATTTAAAAAGCTTTGTTTAAATGTAATTGACTTCACTTGATTTAATTACTTTTATTTAATTGCATTTGACTTTCACTTGATTCAAATTAGCTTTTTTGAACTCATTTTGACTTTCTTTGGATTCAAAAAGCTTTGTTTGAATGTGTTTGAATTTCACTTGATTTAAATTAGGTTTGTTTGAATGTGGTTAACTTTCATTTGATTCAATTAGCTTTGTTTTGAATGTGGTTGACTTTCATTGTGATTCAATTAGGTTTGTTAGAATGCCATTGACTTTCGTTTGATTCAGTTAGGTTTGTTAGAATGCCATTGACTTTAATTTGATTCAATTAGCTTTGTTAAATGCATATGACTTTCATTTGATTCAAAAAGCTTTGTTTGAATGTGTTTGACTTTCATTTGATTCAATTAGCATCGTTGAACTCATTTGACAGTCATTTGATTTCAAAAAGCTTTGTTTGAATTACCTAGACTTTCACTTGATTCAATTAGCTTTTTTGAATGCATTTATTTTTCATTTGATTTAAAAGCTTTGTTTAAATGTAATTGACTTTCACTTGATTTAATTACTTTTATTTAATTATATTTGACTTTCAGTTGATTCAAAAAGATTTGTTTCAATGTGCTTGACTTTCATATGATTCAATTAGCATCGTTGAATGGATTTGACAATCATTTGATTCAAAAATCTTTGTTTGACTTTCACTTGATTCAAATCGCTATTTTGAATGCATTTGAATTTCATTTGATTGAAAAAGCTTTGTTTGAATGTGTTTGATTTTCATTTGATTAAATTAGCTTTGTTTGAATGTGATTGACTTTCATTTGAATCAATTAGCTTTGTTTATGCATTTGACTTTCATTTAATTCAAAAAGCTTTGTTTGAATATGTTTGACTTTAATTTGATTAAAATAGCATTGTTTGAATGTGTTTGACTTTCTGATGTGTAAACTAATAGAAGGAATTAGTTTAAACAACTTAATGGATCAAACTTAAGCAAAGATTAGAGAAAGGCTTGTGTTTAGGTACGGTTTTTGTAGGTTTTAGGTGGGTTTTTGGTGCAGGTTTATCGTGGGTTTTGGCTAGGAAAATGGCGTGGCTATTTTAGTGGAAATAGGAATGGAATTGGCTTGGGTTGTAAGGAATACTCACTTAACAAACTAGGATATGAAGGCAAGGAATTCTCACTTAAGCCTACTAGGTGCTCTACTTAGTTAAGGAATACTCTACTTAAACTAGGTGTTGCCAAATTGCGTGGAAGGATTACTCACTTGACCCACTCAATCTCTTCAAGTCTAACTTGGAAACAAAACCGGTTATTTTACAACCAAAATAATCAGTTTATAAGTTCAAGCAAAAGCTTCTTTTTTCATTCATCATAATCTGTTTTCTTACTACACTTACATAGGCTTAAATAGGCAATAGAAAACAGCTACACTAACACGCATTCAACAAGACTAGGATGCGTTTATTACAACAATCATTGAGGCTTTCTAAACTACCCCAAAGGACGCCTAAGTTGAACAGCTATATTAGGATGCTTAAAGCTTGTTATTAACGTAATTAAAACACTAAAAAAAACTGATTAAGAAGAAGCTAAACAGCCATCAAATAAGCAGCCACAAAAACGTGTAACTCCCCCTTGATTTACGCCCTCTTGAATGCTTCAACTTGCTGCCATGTTTATTGCTTGTAACTTGGATTCCTCTTCCCTTTAATCATAAGTAAATGAACCAAGCAAAACAGCCACCAACTTATCAAGAACCGTTGGAATGCATTTGTAACCCCCCCCGCTTCTTTTAGTTACTCTCTTAATGCAGCTCCCTTGAACTCTTCCTTTCCTCACGTCATTCCAAAAGACCCAAGGCTGTCCCATGCTTCTTTTAATTCGTGTAATGAGCATTTTAACAAGTAAAGTCGTGATTAGCAACACAAAAGGACCATGGGCAGCAAAGGCATCCAATGCTTGGTCTTCAAAAGATTTCGCAAGAACCAACTCGTTGGACAAACCGTAACTTGGACTTGAGGACTGATTATGATTAAGATTGATTGGATTAAAAGACTCCTCATGATTTGCATCATCTTGATTCACATCATTCTCCCCTTCTTCAAAAAGAATTTGCCCTCAAATTCACTCCATCAAAACAAATAGAACAATTCCATGAAACCATCCAAATCTTATGAATACAAGCCAAAAGAACAACTACCTCAATGCTAGCAATTGTAAGCAATGTAACAACATCACCATGAGCAAGGCAATAAAGTAGAAACAACCAATTCTCAATTTGGTCCTTGGCTGTCCCATGCACAAATTTGTCCTTAGGAAGGCAATGTAATCAATGGGCACATAAGGATTCACCCCATAGACTATTTGGTGTCCTATCCCACGAATGGGAGGTAATCCTAAAGGCAATTCATTAGGAAAAACATCCTCACACGTTTTGACCAATTCGGCCAACCAAGGTTTTGTTGCACAAACCCTTTATGCTCCTCCTTAGGGCAACAACAAAAACGCCTCATCATCCCTTTCTAAGGGTTTTTTCGAATTCTTTGAAGGAAAGCAACAAAATTTCCTTCCTTTTAGGTTCTTTTGGGTTGCGGTAGGGATTGTTTTTGGGAAAAAAGCTTTTGTGGTGGTAAAGGGTGCAAAAACTTTCTTGCAACCTTGATGGGTAATGGTGTAAGGTATTGGATAGACCATCATGGACTGATTTTCTATCACTTTGCCATGGTCTTCCCAAACAAAATGTGACAAGTATCCATGGAAACAACATCACACAAAATTTCATCCACATAAGAGCCAACATTGAATTTTACTAGGCATTGCTTTCTAACTCCCGTACTCTTACTCTTATCAAGCCAATTCAACTTGTAAGGAGTAGGATGTCTAGTAGTTTTCAAATCAAGTTTCTCAACAAGCTCACTTGATACAATATTAGCTTCACTACCACTATCAATAATCAAATCACACACATTTCCCTTAACCTTGCATTTGGTTAAAAAATACATTTTCTCTTTGCAAAGGTTTCTTTCAACCTCCACTTGCATTTGTAAAGCTCTTCTAACCACCAAGTTTTGTTTTGCCCTCCAAGGCAGGAACGTCCACTTTGAGACTCCTATCCTCCCTCCTAGGTGGAGGGTCTTCACCTTGATCTCTCCTATCTTGCTCGTTCATGAGCCTTGCCATCAAGGCAGCAAGGTTCCCTTGTAGATTGGCATTGGTTTCGGCCAACCTTTCCTGACTAGCAATGGATCGATTAAGAGCTTCCAAAGCTGTCCTCAAGTCTTGATTTTCTCCCATGGTATGTAGGTATTCGACCCCTCTGGAAAATTTAAGAAAATTTCCCCCTACCTGACGCGCCAAATGATGTGTAAACTAATAGAAGGAATTAGTTTAAACAACTTAATGGATCAAACTTAAGCAAAGATTAGAGAAAAGGCTTGTGTTTAGGTACGGTTTTTGTAGTTTTAGGTGGGTTTTTGGTGCAGGTTTATCGTGGGTTTTGGCTAGGAAAAATGCGTGGCTATTTTAGTGGAAATAGGAATGGAATTGGCTTGGGTTTGTAAGGAATACTCACTTAACAAACTAGGATATGAAGGCAAGAATTCTCACTTAAGCCTACTAGGTGCTCTACTTAGTTAAGGAATACTCTACTTAACTAGGTGTTGCCAAATTGCGTGGAAGGATTACTCACTTGACCACTCAATCTCTTCAAGTCTAACTTGGAAACAAAACCGGTTATTTTACAACCAAAATAATCAGTTTATAAGTTCAAGCAAAAGCTTCTTTTTCATTCATCATAATCTGTTTTCTTACTACACTTACATAGGCTTAAATAGGCAATAGAAAACAGCTACACTACACGCATTCAACAAGACTAGGATGCGTTTATTACAACAATCATTGAGGCTTTCTAACTACCCCAAAGGACGCCTAAGTTGAACAGCTATATTAGGATTCTTAAAGCTTGTTATTAACGTAATTAAAACACTAAAAAAAACTGATTAAGAAGAAGCTAAACAGCCATCAAATAAGCAGCCACAAAAACGTGTAACTCCCCCTTGATTTACGCCCTCTTGAATGCTTCAACTTGCTGCCATGTTTATTGCTTGTAACTTGGATTCCTCTTCCCTTTAATCATAAGTAAATGAACCAAGCAAACAGCCACCAACTTATCAAGAAACCGTTGGAATGCATTTGTAAACCCCCCCCTTGATTCATGCTTCTTTTAGTTACTCTCTTAATGCAGCTCCCTTGAACTCTTCCTTTCCTCACGTCATTCCAAAAGACCCAAGGCTGTCCCATGCTTCTTTTAATTCGTGTAATGAGCATTTTAACAAGTAAAGTCGTGATTAGCAACACAAAAGGACCATGGGCAGCAAAGGCATCCAATGCTTGGTCTTCAAAAGATTTCGCAAGAACCAACTCGTTGGACAAACCGTAACTTGGACTTGAGGACTGATTATGATTAAGATTGATTGGATTAAAAGACTCCTCATGATTTGCATCATCTTGATTCACATCACTTTCACTAGATTTAAATACCTTTTTTGAATGCGTTTGACTCTCATTTGATTCAAATAGCATTTCTTGAATGTGTTTGACTTTCATTTTGGTTCAAAATAGCTTTGTTTAAATGTGTTTGACTTTCATTTGATTCAATTAGCTTTCCTTGAATGTGGTTAACTTTCAATTGAGTCAATTTGCTTTGTTGAATGCATTTGACTTTCATTTGATTCAAAAAGTTTTGTTTGACTGTCATATGATTCAATTAGCCTCGTTGAATGCATTTCACAATCATTTGATTCAAAAAGCTTTGTTTTGAATTCTTTGGACGTTTAGTTGATTCAATTAGCTTTTTTGAAAGCATTTGACTTTCATATGATTTAATTAGCTTTGTTTGAATGTTTTTGACTTTCATTTGATGCAAGTAGCTTTGTCTGAATGTGTTTGACATTCGTTTGATTTAATTATCTTTTTTGAATGCATTTGACTTTCATTTGATTCAGATAGCATTGTTTGAATGTGTTTGACTTTCATTTGATTCAAATAGCTTTGTTTGAATGTGTTTGCCTTCCATTGGATTTAATTAGCTTTGTTTGAATGTGGTTGACTTTTAAGTGATTCAATTTGATTTGTTGAATGCATTTGACTTTCATTTGATTCAAAAAGATTTGTTTGAATGTGTTTGACTTTCATATGATTCAATTAGTATCGTTGAATGCATTTGACAATCATTTGATTCAAAAAGCTATGTTTCAATTTGTTTGACTTTCACTTGATTCAATTAGCTTTTTTGAACTCATTTGACTTTCTTTGGATTCAAAAAGCTTTGTTTGAATGTGTTTAAATTTCACTTGATTTAAATTAGCTTTGTTTGAATGTGGTTAACTTTCATTTGATTCAATTAGGTTTGTTTGAATGTGGTTGACTTTCATTTGATTCAATTAGCATCGTTGAACGCATTTGACAGTCATTTGATTCAAAAAGCTTTGTTTTGAATGTGTTTGCCTTCCATTGGATTTAATTAGCTTTGTTTGAATGTGGTTGACTTTTAAGTGATTCAATTTGATTTGTTGAATGCATTTGACTTTCATTTGATTCAAAAAGATTTGTTTGAATGTGTTTGACTTTCATATGATTCAATTAGTATCGTTGAATGCATTTAACAATCATTTGATTCAAAAAGCTATGTTTGAATTTGTTTGACTTTCACTTGATTCAATTAGCTTTTTTGAACTCATTTGACTTTCTTTGGATTCAAAAAGCTTTGTTTGAATGTGTTTGAATTTCACTTGATTTAAATTAGCTTTGTTTGAATGTGGTTAACTTTCATTTGATTCAATTAGGGTTGTTTGAATGTGGTTGACTTTCATTTGATTCAATTAGGTTTGTTAGAATGTCATTGACTTTCGTTTGATTCAATTAGGTTTGTTAGAATGCCATTGACTTTAATTTGATTCAATTAGCTTTGTTGAATGCATAGGACTTTTATTTGATTCAAAAAGCTTTGTTTGAATGTGTTTGACTTTCATTTGATTCAATTAGCATCGTTGAACGCATTTGACAGTCATTTGATTCAAAAAGCTTTGTTTGAATTACCTAGACTTTCACTTGATTCAATTAGCTTTTTTGAATGCATTTATTTTTCATTTGATTTAAAAAGCTTTGTTTAAATGTAATTGACTTTCACTTGATTTAATAACTTTTATTTAATTGTGTTGTAGCCAAGCCTAACAACTTGGTTATGGACATTTCGTTGGTTCAAGATGTAGCATCATGTTTTGGTGCTATGCATTCTATCCTTGGGCAGCAAGATATTCAACCCCTTGAATTTCTTGTTGTTCTTATTAACTAGTTTATTCTAGTTCATTTTATGCTTTGAATAAATTGTAAACTTTAGTCTTATTTTAAGTTTGCAAATTAGCTATATTTTTCTTAGTTATTTTTAGCTGATTATAGTTCGAAAAATATAATGTCACATTCACACAAAGTACAAGTGCAAGATACATCAAGAAGGCAGCCATTTAAGCTTGTGAACGAAGCATGGAATCCGAAATTCTTTTCAAAGGAATTTCAAGGCTTTAACTTGGGTGTTACAATCAGCTTCAATGAGGAGTTACAAGCCTTCAATTCAGCCTTCAAAGGGCCGTTTATTTCAATCAGGCAATTGAGCATTCAAAAGGCGTCCAAGTACACTCTTGTCCACATACATTCAAGCTTAATTCAAGGCTTGAAACAAGGAGGAGTTACACTTCACTTGCTGTTTGAATTGGGCGTGAAAAGGGGAGCTGTTACACCTCCAAGTTGCTGCTTTGCTGGGCGTGAATCAAGGGGAGTTATACTCTCTTATTTCTGATTTTATTTGGAGGTTACAAACCACCATTTTCTCTTTGATGTATCTAGTTAAATAAGGCTTCTTTTTATTAATGTATCTAGACAACAAAAGCTGATTTGTACCTAGCTTAGGCGTGTAACAAGTGAGCTGAAAAGTCACTTAAGTTAGCTTGTACTTAAGGATGCTTGTTTACTATAAATAGCAAGCAAATGTGAATGAAAAAATCAGATTATTTCGAACAAAAAAAACTTGTCTTACATTCGTTTCTTGGATTAGAAACAAAAACCTGAAATTCTTGGATTTGGAATTTCGTTTCCTTTGCTTAGTTAGCTAGTTTAGGCTACTAGTTGGCTTGTGATCTTAGGAATCCAAAACGTTTCTTAGTGGTGTGACTTTATCTAAGAAGCCTTTGGTTCTTTAGCCTTATCTATCCCTTGGTTTATCCCTTGTGTATTTCGAGTGTTACTCCAAATATACAACATTTGGCGCTAGAAGGAGGGGGGTCTAGCAAACAAATACCCAAACACAATACCCCAAACACATACCCAAAACACAAACCATGGCCGACATCCCACCCCCTAATTGGCAAGAATATGTCAATAAGGTTGCACAAGAGAAAGAAGATATGGAGCAACGAATGCAATATTTGCAAGGTCAGTTTAAGAGACCTTTCTATTAAGTTGCGCCATCAAAAAGAGGGTTTTACCAATCATAGTGATGAAGAAGTGAGTGAATCTAATTTCAATCACAATGATAGACCTTATCATGAAAGAGAAAGGTCACGGCCTAACAATGACATTAAGGCTGACATTCCGGAGTATGATGGCAAACTCGATGCTGATGAGTTTGTAGAATGGCTTAGAACGGTGGAGAGAGTGTTTGATTACAAGCAAACACCGGAAGAAAAGAAGGTGAAAATTGTAGCCTTGAAGTTGAGAAAATATGCCTCAACTTGGTGGGCTAGCGTGTGTGCCAAAAGGGAAAGGCAAGACAAAGAGAAAGTGAGATCGTGGATCAAGATGAAGAAGTTGCTGAAACAAAAGTTTCTTCCCACATACTATGTGCAAGAAAACTTTTCCAAGTTCCACAACCTCAAACAAGGTACAAAATCAGTAGAAGAATATGCTAGGAATTTGAAGGATTTGTCATGAAATGTGGAGTAGAGGAAGATGAACCTCAAACATTGGTGCGCTTTTTGGGAGGACTTGACCCAAAAAATAGCCAATGTGGCCGAACTACACCCTTACACCACCCTTGAAGAGCTCATTATCTTAGCACATAAGATTGAGCAGCAACAAAAAGCAAGAGGCAAAAGTGAATCATCACGTTTTGCATCTCAAACCTCATTTCCCCAAAAAAAGCAAACATCAAATTTCCCACCTTTCAAACCCACATCCAATCAGCCTACTTCTAAACCACCTTCACAAAACACCCAAAATTCCAACCCAAAACCAGCCCCAAGAAGATGTTTTCGGTGTCAAGGCCTTGGACATTTGGCTAGTGATTGTCCAAATAAAAGGATTGTCACTTTGATTGAGCATGAAGAGGAGGATGAATTAGAAAATGAAGTGGACAGCAACCTTGAGGAGAATGATGAGTATGCGTGTCTTGGACCAGACGAAGGAGAATGCTTGGTGGTTTCGACGCACACTAAGCAATATGGTTGGCAAAGAAGGAAGTTTGCAACGTGAGTCAATCTTTCACACTCGTTGCACCATTGGTGGAAAGGTATGTACATTGATTATTGATGGAGGTAGTTGTACCAATGTAGCTTCACAAGTAATGATAGACAAACTGAAACTTAAAACCGTTCCTCACCCTAAACCTTATGTGATTCAATGGCTAAATCATGGTAAAGGGATTCAAGTAACACAACAAGTCTTGTTATCATTTAGCATTGGTAAAACTTATGAAGAAGAATTGTGGTGTGATGTTATACCTATGGATGCATGTCATATTTTACTTGGTAGACCTTGGCTATTTGATAGGCGTGTGATGCATGATGGGTATAAGAACACCTATTCCTTCACTAAGGATGGACGGAAAATACTTCTTACCCCCCTAAACCTCAAAAACGGTCACCCCATATCCACACCCCCTACTTCCCTTACCACTCTCATAAAATCAGAATTGCATGAGTATAAAGCTCACAAACAATTCATTTTAAGCCAACTTGATGCCCCTTCCAAACCGTCACAAGAAGAGCCACACCCACTCCTCACCCCTCTTCTCAAAACCTTTTCCCATGTTTTCCCCGAAGACATTCCCCATGGCTTACCCCCAAAACGTGACATACAACACAAAATTGATCTTGTTCCCGGATCAATGCTCCCAAACAAACCAGCCTATAGAACCACCCCAAAAGAAACTGAAGAGATTAGGAGGCAAGTGGAAGAATTACTATCCAAGGGTCTTATTCGTAAGTCTCTTAGTCCATGTGCTTGTCCTACTTTGATTGTGCCTAAGAAGAATGGAGAATGGAGAATGTGTGTTGATAGTAGGTCAATCAATAAAATCACTATCAAGTACCGGTTTCCTATTCCAAGGTTGAATGATTTACTTGATGATTTGCATGGTTCTAAAGTGTTCTCTAAAATTGATTTGAGAAGTGGCTATCATCAAATTCGAATTTTCGAAGGAGATGAATGGAAAACCGCTTTCAAGACAAAGGAGGGCCTCTATGAATGGCTTGTGATGCCATTTGGTTTGTCTAATGCACCATCTACATTTATGCGCCTTATGAATCAGGTTATGCAACCTTTCATGGGTAAATTTGTTGTAGTTTATTTTGACGATATCTTGGTGTATAGTAGGGAGGAAGAAGAGCATTCTATGCATTTGCAACAGGTTTTTGAAGCCCTTGAACGTGAAAAGTTGTATGGTAACTTAGAGAAGTGTCATTTCTTCACTTCCCAAGTTATTTTTCTTGGCTTTAAAGTTTCATCACAAGGCATTGAAGTTGATGAAAAGAAAGTTGCTGCAATTCGTGAGTGGCCTACACCACAAACCGTCCAACAAGTTCGAAGCTTTCATGGACTTGCTTCTTTCTATAGAAGATTTGTGCGGAACTTTAGCACTCTCATGGCACCTATCACGGAACTAACTAAAAATCAGAAGTTAGTTTGGAATGATAAGGCTCAAAAGGCCTTTGATGAGGTAAAACATCAACTTACTAGTGCACCTATTCTTGCTTTGCCTAACTTTGATGAAGTTTTTGAAGTTGAGTGCGATGCTAGTGGAGTTGGTATTGGTGCTGTTTTGTCACAAGTTGGGCGTCCCCTTGCCTACTTTAGTGAAAAACTCAATGAAGCACAACGGAAGTATAGCACCTATGATAAGGAGTTCTTTGCTCTTGTTCGTGCTTTGGACCATTGGAGACATTACCTCATTTCCAAGGAGTTCATCCTTCATTCGGATCATGAAGCCCTCAAATATCTTCAAAGCCAACAAAAACTCCAACCTCGCCATGCCAAATGGGTGGAGTATTTGCAAGCTTTTCATTTCGTGATCAAGCACAGGAGAGGCGCCATGAACAAAGGAGCTGATGCGCTTTCAAGGAGATATACACTCTTGAATTCTTTCAAAGCAAGGGTGATTAGTGTTGATGATGTAAAAGCAAGTTACCAAAATGATCATGACTTTGGTGATTTGTTTTTAAAATGTTCTAATCATGCTTACAAAGATTATTACATTTTAGATGGCTATTTGTTCAAAGGAAACAGGTTGTGCATTCCAAGATCAAGCCTAAGAGAATCTCTTATCAAAGAGTTTCATGAAGGAGGAATGGCAGGACACTTTGGCATAGAGATGACTACTCTTCTTGTCCAAGAATACTTTCATTGGCCTAGGTTGGTCCGTGATGTGGAGTTCATTGTGAAAAGATGCGTGATATGTCAAAAGGCCAAGAGTCATAGTCTACCTCAAGGCTATCTTTTGCCCTTACCTATTCCACAAGCACCATGGGAGGATATTAGTCTTGATTTCGTTGTGGGACTTCCTACCACCCAACGAAAGAAAGATTCTATAATGGTTGTTGTGGACCGATTTTCTAAAATGGCCCATTTTATTGCTTGTCATACAACTTATGATGCTACTCATGTTGCTAACTTGTTTTTCAATGAGATTGTTCGTTTACATGGTGTACCTAAATCCATGGTGAGTGATCGTGATCCAAAATTTCTAAGTCATTTTTGGCTTACATTATGGAGGAAGATGGGCACGAAATTGAACTTTAGCACTTCAAGTCATCCTCAAACAGATGGTCAAACCGAAGTGACTAATAGAACTTTGGGATCCTTGCTGCGGTCTTTGGCTACTAAACGTCCCAAGCAATGGGAAGAGATGCTTCCTCATGCGGAGTTTGCTTACAATCGTGTGCCTAGCAAGACAACAGGTTTGAGTCCTTTTGAAGTGGTGTATGGATTCAATCCGTGCACTCCTATTGATCTCACTCCCATTCCCTCACCAAACAAGTTCAGCAATGATGCCGAGGTGCGCGCAAAAGAAATCAAGTCTATGCATGAGCAAGTTCGTTCCAAAATTGAACAAACTAATGCAAAGACTAAGGCATACTATGACAAGAAAAGAAAGGAGGTCCGTTTTCAGCCCGGTGACTTAGTTTGGATTCATCTTCGAAAGGAAAGATTTCCTTCCAAAAGGCGGTCCAAGGTTAGTCCTCGTAGTGATGGTCCTTTTGCTATTGTTGAAAAGGTGAATGATAATGCTTACAAGGTTGAGTTGCCCGGAGATTATGGTGTTTCTAGCACCTTTAATGTGGCTGATTTATCACCTTACTATGATGAGTTTGAAGAGTTGCCGAGTTTGAGGGCAAACTCTTTTCAAGAAGGGGGAATGTTGTAGCCAAGCCTAACAACTTGGTTATGGACATTTCGTTGGTTCAAGATGTAGCATCATGTTTTGGTGCTATGCATTCTATCCTTGGGCAGCAAGATATTCAACCCCTTGAATTTCTTGTTGTTCTTATTAACTAGTTTATTCTAGTTCATTTTATGCTTTGAATAAATTGTAAACTTTAGTCTTATTTTAAGTTTGCAAATTAGCTATATTTTTCTTAGTTATTTTTAGCTGATTATAGTTCGAAAATATAATGTCACATTCACACAAAGTACAAGTGCAAGATACATCAAGAAGGCAGCCATTTAAGCTTGTGAACGAAGCATGGAATCCGAAATTCTTTTCAAAGGAATTTCAAGGCTTTAACTTGGGTGTTACAATCAGCTTCAATGAGGAGTTACAAGCCTTCAATTCAGCCTTCAAAGGGCCGTTTATTTCAATCAGCAATTGAGCATTCAAAAGGCGTCCAAGTACACTCTTGTCCACATACATTCAAGCTTAATTCAAGGCTTGAAACAAGGAGGAGTTACACTTCACTTGCTGTTTGAATTGGGCGTGAAAAGGGGAGCTGTTACACCTCCAAGTTGCTGCTTTGCTGGGCGTGAATCAAGGGGGAGTTATACTCTCTTATTTCTGATTTTATTTGGAGGTTACAAACCACCATTTTCTCTTTGATGTATCTAGTTAAATAAGGCTTCTTTTATTAATGTATCTAGACAACAAAAGCTGATTTGTACCTAGCTTAGGCGTGTAACAAGTGAGCTGAAAAGTCACTTAAGTTAGCTTGTACTTAAGGATGCTTGTTTACTATAAATAGCAAGCAAATGTGAATGAAAAAATCAGATTATTTCGAACAAAAAAAACTTGTCTTACATTCGTTTCTTGGATTAGAAACAAAAACCTGAAATTCTTGGATTTGGAATTTCGTTTCCTTTGCTTAGTTAGCTAGTTTAGGCTACTAGTTGGCTTGTGATCTTAGGAATCCAAAACGTTTCTTAGTGGTGTGACTTTATCTAAGAAGCCTTTGGTTCTTTAGCCTTATCTATCCCTTGGTTTATCCCTTGTGTATTTCGAGTGTTACTCCAAATATACAACAAATTGCATTTGACTTTCAGTTGATTCAAAAAGATTTGTTTGAATGTGCTTGACTTTCATATGATTCAATTAGCATCGTTGAATGGATTTGACAATCATTTGATTCAAAAAGCTTTGTTTGACTTTCACTTAATTCAAATCGCTATTTTGAATGCATTTGAATTTCATTTGATTGAAAAAGCTTTGTTTGAATGTGTTTGATTTTCATTTGATTAAATTAGCTTTGTTTGAATGTGATTGACTTTCATTTGAATCAATTAGCTTTGTTTAATGCATTTGACTTTTATTTAATTCAAAAAGCTTTGTTTGAATGTGATTGACTTTAATTTGATTCAAATAGCATTGTTTGAATGTATTTAACTTTCATTTGATTCAATTAGCTTTGCTTGAATGTGGTTAACTTTCAATTAAGTCAATTTGCTTTGTTGAATGCATTTGACTTTCATTTGATTCAAAAAGTTTTGTTTGACTGTCATATGATTCAATTAGCCTCGTTGAATGCATTTGACAATCATTTGATTCAAAAAGCTTTGTTTGAATTCTTTGGACTTTTACTTGATTCAATTAGCTTTTTTGAAAGCATTTGACTTTCATATGATTTAATTAGCTTTGTTTGAATGTTTTTCACTTTCATTTGATGCAATTAGCTTTGTCTGAATGTGTTTGACTTTCGTTTGATTTAATTATCTTTTTTGAATGCATTTGACTTTCATTTGATTCAGATAGCATTGTTTGAATGTGTTTGACTTTCATTTGATTCAAATAGCTTTGTTTGAATGTGTTTGCCTTCCATTGGATATAATTAGCTTTGTTTGAATGTGGTTGACTTTTAAGTGATTCAATTTGATTTGTTGAATGCATTTGACTTTCATTTGATTCAAAAAGATTTGTTTGAATGTGTTTGACTTTCATATGATTCAATTAGTATCGTTGAATGCATTTAACAATCATTTGATTCAAAAAGCTATGTTTGAATTTGTTTGACTTTCACTTGATTCAATTAGCTTTTTTCAACTCATTTGACTTTCTTTGGTTTCAAAAAGCTTTGTTTGAATGTGTTTGAATTTCACTTGATTTAAATTAGCTTTGTTTGAATGTGGTTAACTTTCATTTGATTCAATTAGGTTTGTTTGAATGTGGTTAACTTTCATTTGATTCAATTAGGTTTGTTAGAATGTCATTGACTTTCGTTTGATTCAATTAGGTTTGTTAGAATGCCATTGACTTTAATTTGATTCAATTAGCTTTGTTGAATGCATATGACTATTATTTGATTCAAAAAGCTTTGTTTGAATGTGTTTGACTTTCATTTGATTCAATTAGCATCGTTGAACGCATTTGACAGTCATTTGATTCAAAAAGCTTTGTTTGAATTACCTAGACTTTCACTTGATTCAATTAGCTTTTTTGAATGCATTTAACTTTCATTTGATTTAAAAAGCTTTGTTTAAATGTAATTGACTTTCACTTGATTTAATAACTTTTATTTAATTGCATTTGACTTTCAGTTGATTCAAAAAGATTTGTTTGAATGTGCTTGACTTTCATATGATTCAATTAGCATCGTTGAATGGATTTGACAATCATTTGATTCAAAAAGCTTTGTTTGACTTTCACTTAATTCAAATCGCTATTTTGAATGCATTTGAATTTCATTTGATTGAAAAAGCTTTGTTTGAATGTGTTTGATTTTCATTTGATTAAATTAGCTTTGTTTGAATGTGATTGACTTTCATTTGAATCAATTAGCTTTGTTTAATGCATTTGACTTTCCTTTAATTCAAAAAGCTTTGTTTGAATGTGTTTGACTTTAATTTGATTCAAATAGCATTGTTTGAATGTTTTTGACTTTCACTAGATTTAAATACCTTTTTTGAATGCGTTTGACTTTCATTTGATTCAAGTAGCATTTCTTGAATGTGTTTGACTTTCATTTGGTTCAAATAGCTTTGTTTAAATGTGTTTGACTTTCATTTGATTCAATTAGCTTTGCTTGAATGTGGTTAACTTTCAATTGAGTCAATTTGCTCTGTTGAATGCATTTGACTTTCATTTGATTCAAAAAGTTTTGTTTGACTGTCATATGATTCAATTAGCCTCGTTGAATGCATTTGACAATCATTTCATTCAAAAATCTTTGTTTGAATTCTTTTGACGTTTAGTTGATTCAATTAGATTTTTGGAAAGCATTTGCCTATTATATGAATCAATTAGCTTTGTTTAATGCATTCGACTTTTATTTAATTCAAAAAGCTTTGTTTGAATGTGTTTGACTTTAATTTGATTCAAATAGCTTTGTTTGAATGATTTTGACTTTCACTTGATTTAAATACCTTTTTTGAATGTGTTTGACTTTCATTTTATTCAACTAGCTTTGCTTGAATGTGTTTGCCTTCCATTGGATTTAATTAGCTTTGTTTGAATGTTGTTGAATTTTAATTGATTCAATTTGATCTTTTGAATGCATTTGACTTTCATTTGATTCAAAAAGATTTGTTTGAATGTGTTTGACTTTCATATGATTCAATTAGTATCGTTGAATGCATTTGACAACCATTTGATTCTAAAAGCTATGTTTGAATTTGTTTGACTTTCACTTGATTCAATTAGCTTTTTTGAACTCATTTGACTTTCTTTGGATTCAAAAAGCTTTGTTTGAATGTGTTTGAATTTCACTTGATTTAAATTATCTTTGTTTGAATGTAATTAACTTTCATTTGATTCAATTAGCTTTGTTTGAATGTGGTTGACTTTCATTTGATTCAATTAGGTTTGTTAGAATGCCATTGACTTTCGTTTGATTCAATTAGGTTTGTTAGAATGCCATTGACTTTCATTTGATTCAATTAGCTTTGTTAAATGCATATGACTTTCATTTGATTCAAAAAGCTTTGTTTGAATGTGTTTGACTTTTATTTGATTCAATTAGCATCGTTGAACGCATTTGACAGTCATTTGATTCAAAAAGCTTTGTTTGAATTATCTTGACTTTCACTTGATTCAATTAGCTTTTTTGAATGCATTTAACTTTCATTTGATTTTAACAGCTTTGTTTAAATGTAATTGATTTTCACTTGATTTAATTACTTTTTTTTTTTATTGCATTTAACTTTCAGTTGATTCAAAAAGATTTGTTTGAATGTGCCTGATTTTCATATGATTCAATTAGCATCGTTGAATGGATTTGACAATCATTTGATTCAAAAAGCTTTGTTTGACTTTCACTTGATTCAAATCGCTATTTTGAATGCATTTGAATTTCATTTGATTGAAAAAGCTTTGTTTGAATGTGTTTGATTTTCATTTGATTAAATTAGCTTTTTTTGAATGTGATTGACTTTCATTTGAATCAATTAGCTTTGTTTCATGCATTTGACTTTCATTTAATTCAAAAAGCTTTGTTTGAATGTGTTTGACTTTAATCTGATTCAAATAGCTTTGTTTGAATGTTTTTTACTTTCACTTGATTTAAATACCTTTTTTGAATGCGTTTGACTTTCATTTGATTCAAATAGAATTTCTTGAATGTGTTTGACTTTCATTTGGTTCAAATAGCTTTGTTTAAATGTGTTTGACGTTCATTTGATTCAATTAGCTTTGCTTGAATGTGGTTACCTTTCAAATGAGTCAATTTGCTTTACTGAATGCATTTGACTTTCATTTGATTAAAAAAAGTTTTGTTTGACAGTCATATGATTCAATTAGCCTCGTTGAATGCATTTGACAATCATTTGATTCAAAAAGCTTTGTTTGAATTCTTTGGGTTTTACTTGATTCAATTAGCTCTTTTGAAAGCATTTAACTTTCATATGATTTAATTAGCTTTGTTTGAATGTTTTTGACTTTCATTTGATGCAATTAGCTTTGTCTAAATGTGTTTGACTTTCGTTTGATTTAATTATATTTTTTGAATGCATTTGACTTTCATTTGATTCAGATAGCATTGTTTGAATGTGTTTGACTTTCATTTGATTCAAATAGCTTTGTTTGAATGTGTTTGCCTTCCATTGGATTTAATTAGCTTTGTTTGAATGTGGTTGACTTTTAATTGATTCAATTTGATTTGTTGAATGCATTTGACTTTCATTTGATTCAAAAAAGATTTGTTTGAATGTGTTTGACTTTCATATGATTCAATTAGTATCGTTGAATGCATTTGACAATCATTTGATTAAAAAAGCTATGTTTGAATTACTTAGACTTTCACTTGATTCAATTAGCTTTTTTGAATGCATTGAACTTTTATTTGATTCAAAAAGCTTTGTTCGAATGTGTTTGACTTTTATTTGATTCGATTAGCTTTGTGGGAATGCACTTGACAATCACTTAATTAAAAAAGCTTTGTTTGAATGTGTTTGACTTTCACTAGATTAAATTAGCTTTTTGAATGCATTTAACTTTTATTTAATTAAAAAAGCTTTGTCTAAATGTGTTTGACTTTCATTTTATGCAATTAGCTTTGTTTGAATGTGTTTGACTTTCATTTGATTCAATAAGCTTTGTTGAATGCATTTAACTTTCATTTGATTTAAAAAACTTTGTTTAAATGTGTTTGACTTTCACTTGATTTAATTACTTTTTTTGAATTGCATATGACTTTCAGTTGATTCAAAAAGATTTGTTTGAATGTGCTTGACTTTCATATGATTCAATTAGCATCGTTGAATGGATTTGACAATCATTTGATTCAAAAAGTTTTGTTTGACTTTCACTTGATTCAAATCGCTATTTTGAATGCATTTGAATTTCATTTGATTGAAAAAGCTTTGTTTGAATGTGTTTGATTTTTATTTGATTAAATTAGCTTTGTTTGAATGTGATTGACTTTCATTTGAATCAATTAGCTTTGTTTAATGTATTTGACTTTTATTTAATTCAAAAAGCTTTGTTTGAATGTGTTTGACTTTAATTTGATTCAAATAGCTTTGTTTGAATGATTTTGACTTTCACTTGATTTAAATACCTTTTTTGAATTTGTTTGACTTTCATTTGATTCAACTAGCTTTGTTTGAATGTGTTTGCCTTCCATTGGATTTAATTAGCTTTGTTTGAATGTGGTTGAATTTTAATTGATTCAATTTGATCTTTTGAATGCATTTGACTTTCATTTGATTCAAAAAGATTTGTTTGAATGTGTTTGACTTTCATATGATTCAATTAGTATCGTTGAATGCATTTGACAATCATTTGATTCAAAAAGCTATGTTTGAATTTGTTTGACTTTCACTTGATTTAATTAGCTTTTTTGAACTCATTTGACTTTCTTTGGATTCAAAAAGCTTTGTTTGAATGTGTTTGAATTTCACTTGATTTAAATTATCTTTGTTTGAATGTAATTAACTTTCATTTGATTCAATTAGCTTTGTTTGAATGTTGTTGACTTTCATTTGATTCAATTAGGTTTGTTAGAATGCCATTGACTTTCGTTTGATTCAATTAGGTTTGTTAGAGTGCCATTGACTTTCATTTGATTCAATTAGCTTTGTTGAATGCATATGACTTTCATTTGATTCAAAAAGCTTTGTTTGAATGTGTTTGACTTTCATTTTATTCAATTAGCATCGTTGAACGCATTTGACGGTCATTTTATTCAAAAAGCTTTGTTTGAATTACTTAGACTTTCACTTGATTCAATTAGCTTTTTTGAATGCATTTAACTTTCATTTGATTTAAAAAGCTTTGTTTAAATGTGTTTGACTTTCACTTGATTTAATTACTTTTTTGAATTGCATATGACTTTCAGTTGATTCAAAAATATTTGTTTGAATGTGCTTGACTTTCATATGATTCAATTAGCATCGTTGAATGGATTTGACAATCATTTGATTCTAAAAGCTTTGTTTGACTTTCACTTGATTTAAATCGATATTTTGAATGCATTTGAATTTCATTTGATTGAAAAAGCTTTGTTTGAATGTGTTTGATTTTTATTTGATTAAATTAGCTTTGTTTGAATGTGATTGACTTTCATTTGAATCAATTAGCTTTGTTTAATGCATTTGACTTTTATTTAATTCAAAAAGCTTTGTTTGAATGTGTTTGACTTTAATTTGTTTCAAATAGCTTTGTTTGAATGATTTTGACTTTCACTTGATTTAAATACCTTTTTTGAATGTGTTTGACTTTCATTTGATTCAACTAGCTTTGTTTGAATGTGTTTGATTTTCATTTGATTAAATTAGCTTTGTTTGAATGTGGTTGAATTTTAATTGATTCAATTTGATCTTTTGAATGCATTTGACTTTCATTTGATTCAAAAAAGATTTGTTTGAATGTGTTTGACTTTCATATGATTCAATTAGTATCGTTGAATGCATTTGACAATCATTTGATTCAAAAAGCTATGTTTGAATTTGTTTGACTTTCACTTGATTCAATTAGCTTTTTTGAACTCATTTGACTTTCTTTGGATTCAAAAAGCTTTGTTTGAATGTGTTGGAATTTCACTTGATTTAAATTAGCTTTGTTTGAATGTGGTTAACTTTCATTTGATACAATTAGCTTTGTTTGAATGTGGTTGACTTTCATTTGATTCAATTAGGTTTTGTTAGAATGCCATTGACTTTCGTTTGATTCAATTAGGTTTGTTAGAATGCCATTGACTTTCATTTGATTCAATTAGCTTTGTTGAATGCATATGACTTTCATTTGATTCAAAAAGCTTTGTTTGAATGTGTTTGACTTTCATTTGATTCAATTAGCATCGTTGAACGCATTTGACAGTCATTTGATTCAAAAAACTTTGTTTGAATTACCTAGACTTTCACTTGATTCAATTAGCTTTTTTGAATGCATTTAACTTTCATTTGATTTAAAAAGCTTTGTTTAAATGTAATTGACTTTCACTTGATTTAATTACTTTTTTTTAATTGCATTTGACTTTCAGTTGATTCAAAAAGATTTGTTTGAATCTGCTTGACTTTCATATGATTCAATTAGCAACGTTGAACGGATTTGACAATCATTTGTTTCAAAAAGCTTTGTTTGACTTTCACTTGATTCAAATCGCTATTTTGAATGCATTTGAATTTCATTTGATTGAAAAAGCTTTGTTTGAATGTGTTTGATTTTCATTTGATTAAATTAGCTTTGTTTGAATGTGATTGACTTTCATTTGAATCAATTAGCTTTGTTTAATACATTTGACTTTCATTTAATTAAAAAAGCTTTGTTTGAATGTGTTAGACTTTAATTTGATTCAAATAGTTTTGTTTGAATGATTTTGACTTTCACTTGATTTAAATACCTTTTTTGAATGCGTTTGACTTTCATTTGATTCAAATAGCATTTCTTGAATGTGTTTGACTTTCATTTGGTTCAAATAGCTTTGTTTAAATGTGTTTGACTTTCATTTGATTCAATTAGCTTTGCTTGAATGTGGTTAACTTTCAATTGAGTCAATTTGCTTTGTTGAATGCATTTGACTTCCATTTGATTCAAAAAGTTTTGTATGACTGTCATATGATTCAATTAGCCTCGTTGAATGCATTTGACAATCATTTGATTCAAAAAGCTTTGTTTGAATTCTTTGGACTTTTACTGGATTCAATTAGCTTTTTTGAAAGCATTTGACTTTCATATGATTTAATTAGCTTTTGTTTGAATGTTTTTTACTTTCATTTGATGCAATTAGCTTTGTCTGAATGTGTTTGACTTTCGTTTGATTTAATTATCTTTTTTGAATGCATTTGACTTTCCTTTGATTCAGATAGCATTGTTTGAATGTGTTTAACTTTCATTTGATTCAAATAGCTTTGTTTGAATGTGTTTGCCTTCCATGTGATTTAATTAGCTTTGTTTGAATGTGGTTGACTTTTAAGTGATTCAATTTGATTTGTTGAATGCATTTGACTTTCATTTGATTCAAAAAGATCTGTTTGAATGTGTTTGACTTTCATATGATTCAATTAGTATCGTTGAATGCATTTGACAATCATTTGATTCAAAAAGCTATGTTTCAATTTGTTTGACTTTCACTTGATTCTATTAGCTTTTTTGAACTCGTTTGACTTTCTTTGGATTCAAAAAGCTTTGTTTGAATGTGTTTGAATTTCACTTGATTTAAATTAGCTTTGTTTGAATGTGGTTAACTTTCATTTGATTCAATTAGCTTTGTTTGAATATGGTTGACTTTCATTTGATTCAATTAGGTTTGTTAGAATGCCCATTGACTTTCGTTTGATTCAGTTAGGTTTGTTTGAATGCCATTGACTTTAATTTGATTCAATTAGCTTTGTTGAATGCATATGACTTTCATTTGATTCAAAAAGCTTTGTTTGAATGTGTTTCACTTTCATTTGATTCAATTAGCATCGTTAAACGCATTTGACAGTCATTTGATTCAAAAAACTTTGTTTGAATTACCTAGACTTTCACTTGATTCAATTAGCTTTTTTGAATGCATTTAACTTTCATTTGATTTAAAAAGCTTTGTTTAAATGTAATTGACTTTCACCTGATTTAATTACTTTTTTTTAATTGCATTTGACTTTCAGTTGATTCAAAAAGATTTGTTTGAATCTGCTTGACTTTCATATGATTCAATTAGCCTCGTTGAACGGATTTGACAATCATTTGTTTCAAAAAGCTTTGTTTGACTTTCACTTGATTCAAATCGCTATTTTGAATGCATTTGAATTTCATTTGATTGAAAAAGCTTTGTTTGAATGTGTTTTGATTTTCATTTGATTAAATTAGCTTTGTTTGAATGTGATTGACTTTCATTTGAATCAATTAGCTTTGTTTAATGCATTTGACTTTTCATTTAATTCAAAAAGCTTTGTTTGAATGTGTTAGACTTTAATTTGATTCAAATAGCTTTGTTTGAATGATTTTGACTTTCACTTGATTTAATTACCTTTTTTGAATGCGTTTGACTTTCATTTGATTCAAATAGCATTTCTTGAATGTGTTTGACTTTCATTTGGTTCAAATAGCTTTGTTTAAATGTGTTTTGACTTTCATTTGATTCAATTAGCTTTGCTTGAATTTGGTTAACTTTCAATTGAGTCAATTTGCTTTGTTGAATGCATTTGACTTTCATTTGATTCAAAAAGTTTTGTTTGACTGTCAAATGATTCAATTAGCCTCGTTGAATGCATTTGACAATCATTTGATTCAAAAAAGCTTTGTTTGAATTCTTTGGACTTTTACATGATTCAATTAGCTTTTTTTGAAAGCATTTGACTTTCATATGATTTAATTAGCTTGTTAGAATGTTTTTTACTTTCATTTGATGCAATTAGCTTTGTCTGAATGTGTTTGACTTTCGTTTGATTTAATTATCTTTTTTGAATGCATTTGACTTTCATTTGATTCATATAGCATTGTTTGAATGTGTTTGACTTTCATTTGATTCAAATAGCTTTGTTTGAATGTGGTGGACTTTTAAGTGATTCAATTTGATTTGTTGAATGCATTTGACATTCATTTGATTCAAAAAGATCTGTTTGAATGTGTTTGACTTTCATATGATTCAATTAGTATCGTTGAATGCATTTGACAATCATTTGATTCAAAAAGCTATGTTTCAATTTTTTTGACTTTCACTTGATTCAATTAGCTTTTTTGAACTCATTTGACTTTCTTTGGATTCAAAAAGCTTTGTTTGAATGTGTTGGAATTTCACTTGATTTAAATTAGCTTTGTTTGAATGTGGTTAACTTTCATTTGATACAATTAGCTTTGTTTGAATGTGGTTGACTTTCATTTGATTCAATTAGGTTTGTTAGAATGCCATTGACTTTCGTTTGATTCAATTAGGTTTGTTAGAATGCCATTGACTTTCATTTGATTCAATTAGCTTTGTTGAATGCATATGACTTTCATTTGATTCAAAAAGCTTTGTTTTGAATGTGTTTGACTTTCATTTGATTCAATTAGCATCGTTGAACGCATTTGACAGTCATTTGATTCAAAAAAACTTTGTTTGAATTACCTAGACTTTCACTTGATTCAATTAGCTTTTTTGAATGCATTTAACTTTCATTTGATTTAAAAAGCTTTGTTTAAATGTAATTGACTTTCACTTGATTTAATTACTTTTTTTTTAATTGCATTTGACTTTCAGTTGATTCAAAAAGATTTGTTTGAATCTGCTTGACTTTCATATGATTCAATTAGCAACGTTGAACGGATTTGACAATCATTTGTTTCAAAAAGCTTTGTTTGACTTTCACTTGATTCAAATCGCTATTTTGAATGCATTTGAATTTCATTTGATTGAAAAAGCTTTGTTTGAATGTGTTTGATTTTCATTTGATTAAATTAGCTTTGTTTGAATGTGATTGACTTTCATTTGAATCAATTAGCTTTGTTTAATACATTTGACTTTCATTTAATTAAAAAAGCTTTGTTTGAATGTGTTAGACTTTAATTTGATTCAAATAGTTTTGTTTGAATGATTTTGACTTTCACTTGATTTAAATACCTTTTTTGAATGCGTTTGACTTTCATTTGATTCAAATAGCATTTCTTGAATGTGTTTGACTTTCATTTGGTTCAAATAGCTTTGTTTAAATGTGTTTGACTTTCATTTGATTCAATTAGCTTTGCTTGAATGTGGTTAACTTTCAATTGAGTCAATTTGCTTTGTTGAATGCATTTGACTTTCATTTGATTCAAAAAGTTTTGTATGACTGTCATATGATTCAATTAGCCTCGTTGAATGCATTTGACAATCATTTGATTCAAAAAGCTTTGTTTGAATTCTTTGGACTTTTACTTGATTCAATTAGCTTTTTTGAAAGCATTTGACTTTCATATGATTTAATTAGCTTTTTTGAATATTTTTGACTTTCATTTGATGCAATTAGCTTTGTCTGAATGTGTTTGACTTTCATTTAATTTAATTATCTTTTTTGAATGCATTTGACTTTCATTTGATTCAGATAGCATTATTTGAATGTGTTTAACTTTCATTTGATTCAAATAGCTTTGTTTGAATGTGTTTGCCTTCCATCAGGATTTAATTAGCTTTGTTTGAATGTGGTTGACTTTTAATGATTCAATTTGAT
>NW_018745670.1:0-83310 GCF_001683475.1 Chenopodium quinoa
ATTTTCATTTGATTCAAAAAGCTTTGTTTGAATGTGTTTGACATTCATTTGATTCAAAAAGCTTTATTTGAATGTGTTTGACTATCATTATACTTTCATTTGATTTAAAAACTTTTGTTTGAATGTGTTTGACTTTCATTTGATTAAAAGAGCTTTGTTTGGACGAGTTTGACATTCTTTGATTCAAAAAATATTTGTTTGAATGTGTTTGATTTTCATTTGATTCAAAAAGCCTTGTTTTAATGTGTTTGACTTTCATTTGATTCAAAAACTTTTGTTTGAATGTGTTTGACTTTCTTTTGATTCAAAAAGTTTTGTTTGAACGTGATTGACTTTATTTGGATCCACTTAGATTTGTTTGAATGTGTTTGACTTTTATTTGATTCATAAAGCTTTGTTTGAACGTGTTTGACTTTCATTTGATTAAAAAAGCTCTGTTTGAATGTGTTTAACTTTCGTTTGATTCAAGAAGCTTTGTTTGAATGTGTTTGAGTTTATTTCGATTCGAAAACATATATTTGAATGTGTTTGACTCTCATTTGATTCAAAAAGCTTTGTTTGAATGTGTTTGGCATTCATTAGATTCAAAAAGCTTTGTTTGAATGTATTTGATTTTCATTTGATTCAAAAAGCTCTGTTTGAATTTGTTTGACTTTCATTTCATTTAAAAACTTTTGTTTGAATGTGTTTGACTTTCATTTGATTTAAAGAGCTTTGTTTGGACGAGTTTGACATTCATTTGATTGAAAAATATTTGTTTGAATGTGTTTGATTTTCATTTGATTCAAAAAGCTTTGTTTGAATGTGTTTGACATTCATTTGATTCAAAAAGCTTTATTTGAATGGGTTTGACTATCATTATACTTTCATTTGATTTAAAAACTTTTGTTTGAATGAGTTTGACTTTCATTTGATTTAAAGAGCTTTGTTTGGACGAGTTTGACATTCATTTGATTCAAAAATATTTGTTTGAATGTGTTTGATTTTCATTTGATTCAAAAAGCTTTGTTTGAATGTGTTTCACATTCATTTGATTCAAAAAGCTTTATTTGAATGTGTTTGACTATCATTATACTTTCATTTGATTTAAAAACTTTTGTTTGAATGTGTTTGACTTTCATTTGATTTAAAGAGCTACGTTTGGACGAGTTTGACATTCATTTGATTCAAAAATATTTGTTTGAATGTGTTTGATTTTCATTTGATTCAAAAAGCCTTGTTTTAATGTGTTTGACTTTCATTTGATTCATTAACTTTTGTTTGAATGTGTTTGACTTTCTTTTGATTCAAAAAGTTTTCTTTGAACGTGATTAACTGTATTTGGATCCACTAAGATTTGTTTGAATGTGTTTGACTTTTATTTGATTCATAAAGCTTTGTTTGAACGTGTTTGACTTTCATTTGATTTAAAAAGCTCTTTTTGAATGTGTTTAACTTTCATTTGATTCAAGAAGCTTTGTTTGAATGTGTTTTGAGTTTATTTCGATTCAAAAACATATATTTGAATGTGTTTGACTCTCATTTGATTCAAAAAGCTTTGTTTGAATGTGTTTGACATTCATTAGATTCAAAGAGCTTTGTTTGAATGTATTTGACTTTCATTTGATTCAAAAAGCCTTGTTTTAATGTGTTTGACTTTCATTTGATTCAAAAACTTTTGTTTGAATGTGTTTGACTTTCTTTTGATTCAAAAAGTTTTGTTTGAACATGATTGACTGTATTTGGATCCACTAAGATTTGTTTGAATGTGTTTGACTTTTTATTTGATTCATAAAGCTTTGTTTGAACGTGTTTGACTTTCATTTGATTAAAAAAGCTCTGTTTGAATGTGTTTAACTTTCCTTTGATTCAAGAAGCTTTGTTTGAATATGTTTGAGTTTATTTCGATTCAAAAACATATATTTGAATGTGTTTGACTCTCATTTGATTCAAAAAGCTTTGTTTGAATGTGTTTGACATTCATTAGATTCAAAAAGCTTTGTTTGAATGTATTTAATTTTCATTTGATTCAAAAGGCTCTGTTTGAATGTGTTTGACTTTCATTTGATTTAAAGAGCTTTGTTTGGACGAGTTTGACATTCATTTGATTAAAAAATATTTTTTTGAATGTGTTTGATTTTCATTTGATTCAAAAAGCTTTGTTTGAATGTGTTTGACATTCATTTGATTCAAAAAGCTTTGTTTGAATGTGTTTGACATTCATTTGATTCAAAAATCTTTATTTGAATGTGTTTGGCTATCATTATATTCAAAAAGGTTTGTTGGAATGTGTTTAACTTTAATTTGATTTTGAAAGATTTGTTTTAATGTGTTTGACTTTCATTTGATTCAAAAAGCTTGTTTGAATGTGTTTTTTAGTTTCTTTTGATTCAACAAGCTTAATTTGAATTTGTTTTACTTTATTTCGATTCAAAAATAATTGTTTGAATGTGTTTAACTTTCATTTGATTCAAAAAGCTTTGTTTAAATGTATTTGACTTTCATTTGATTCAAAAAGCTTTGTTTGAACGTGTTTGACTTTCATTTGATTCAAAAAGCTTTGTTTGAATGTGTTTGACTTTCATTTTATTTAAAAAGCTATGAGTGAATGTGTTTGACTTTCTTTTGATTCATAAAGCTTTGTTTGAATGTGTTTGACTGTATTTCGATCCAAAAAGATTTATTTGAATGTGTTTGACTTTCATTTGATTCAAAAAGCTTTGTTTGAATGTGTTTGACTTTCATTTGATTAAAAAAGCTATGTTTTGAATGAGTTTGACTTTTATATGATTTAAAAAAATTTGTTTGAATGTGTTTGATTTTCATTTGTTTCACAAAGCTTTGTTTTAATGTGTTTGACATTCTTTTGATTAAAAAAACTTTTGTTTTAATGTGTTTGACTTTCTTTTTGTTTAAAAAGCTTTGTTTGAATGTGTTTTGAATTTCATTTGATTAAAAAAGCTATGTTTGAATGAGTTTGACTTTTATATGATTTAAAAATATTTGTTTGAATGTGTTTGATTTTCATTTGTTTCAAAAAGCTTTGTTTGAATGTGTTTGACATTCTTTTGATTAAAAAAACTTTTGTTTGAATGTGTTTGACTTTCTTTTTGTTTAAAAATCTTTGTTTGAATGTGGTTGAATTTCATTTGATTAAAAAACCTATGTTTGAATGAGTTTGACTTTCATATGATTTAAAAATATTTGTTTGAATGTGTTTGACTTTAATTATATTCAAAAAGCTTTGTTTGAATGTGTTTAACTTTCATTTGATTTTGAAAGATTTGTTTTAATGTGTTTGATTTTCATTAGACTCAAAAAGCTTGTTTGAATGTTTTTAACTTTCTTTTGATTCAAAAAGCTTAATTAGAATTTGTTTTACTTTAAATCGATTCAAAAAGAATTCTTTGAATGTGTTTTAACTTTCATTAGATTCAAAAAGCTTTGTTTGATTGTATTTGACTTTAATTTGATTCAAAAAGCCTTGTTTTAATGTGTTTGACTTTCATTTGATTCAAAAACTTTATTTTCAATGTGTTTGACTTTCTTTTGATTCAAAAAGTTTTGTTTGAACGTGATTGACTGTATTTGGATCCACTAAGATTTGTTTGAATGTGTTTGACTTTTATTTGATTCATAAAGCTTTGTTTGAACGTGTTTGACTTTCATTTGATTAAAAAAGCTCTGTTTGAATGTGTTTAACTTTCGTTTGATTCAAGAAGCTTTGTTTGAATGTGTTTGAGTTTATTTCGATTCGAAAACATATATTTGAATGTGTTTGACTCTCATTTGATTCAAAAAGCTTTGTTTGAATGTGTTTGGCATTCATTAGATTCAAAAAGCTTTGTTTGAATGTATTTGATTTTCATTTGATTCAAAAAGCTCTGTTTGAATTTGTTTGACTTTCATTTCATTTAAAAACTTTTGTTTGAATGTGTTTGACTTTCATTTGATTTAAAGAGCTTTGTTTGGACGAGTTTGACATTCATTTGATTGAAAAATATTTGTTTGAATGTGTTTGATTTTCATTTGATTCAAAAAGCTTTGTTTGAATGTGTTTGACATTCATTTGATTCAAAAAGCTTTATTTGAATGGGTTTGACTATCATTATACTTTCATTTGATTTAAAAACTTTTGTTTGAATGAGTTTGACTTTCATTTGATTTAAAGAGCTTTGTTTGGACGAGTTTGACTTTCATTTGATTCAAAAATATTTGTTTGAATGTGTTTGATTTTCATTTGATTCAAAAAGCTTTGTTTGAATGTGTTTCACATTCATTTGATTCAAAAAGCTTTATTTGAATGTGTTTGACTATCATTATACTTTCATTTGATTTAAAAACTTTTGTTTGAATGTGTTTGACTTTCATTTGATTTAAAGAGCTACGTTTGGACGAGTTTGACATTCATTTGATTCAAAAATATTTGTTTGAATGTGTTTGATTTTCATTTGATTCAAAAAGCCTTGTTTTAATGTGTTTGACTTTCATTTGATTCAAAAACTTTTGTTTGAATGTGTTTGACTTTCTTTTGATTCAAAAAGATTTGTTTGAACGTGATTAACTGTATTTGGATCCACTAAGATTTGTTTGAATGTGTTTGACTTTTATTTGATTCATAAAGCTTTGTTTGAACGTGTTTGACTTTCATTTGATTTAAAAAGCTCTCTTTGAATGTGTTTAACTTTCATTTGATTCAAGAAGCTTTGTTTGAATGTGTTTGAGTTTATTTCGATTCAAAAACATATATTTGAATGTGTTTGACTCTCATTTGATTCAAAAAGCTTTGTTTGAATGTGTTTGACATTCATTAGATTCAAAGAGCTTTGTTTGAATGTATTTTGACTTTCATTTGATTCAAAAAGCCTTGTTTTAATGTGTTTGACTTTCATTTGATTCAAAAATTTTGTTTGAATGTGTTTGACTTTCTTTTGATTCAAAAAGTTTTGTTTGAACGTGATTGACTGTATTTGGATCCACTAAGATTTGTTTGAATGTGTTTGACTTTTATTTGATTCATAAAGCTTTGTTTGAACGTGTTTGACTTTCATTTGATTAAAAAAGCTCTGTTTGAATGTGTTTAACTTTCATTTGATTCAAGAAGCTTTGTTTGAATATGTTTGAGTTTATTTCGATTCAAAAACATATATTTGAATGTGTTTGACTCTCATTTGATTCAAAAAGCTTTGTTTGAATGTGTTTGACATTCATTAGATTCAAAAAGCTTTGTTTGAATGTATTTGATTTTCATTTGATTCAAAAGGCTCTGTTTGAATGTGTTTGACTTTCATTTGATTTAAAGAGCTTTGTTTGGACGAGTTTGACATTCATTTGATTAAAAAATATTTTTTTGAATGTGTTTGATTTTCATTTGATTCAAAAAGCTTTGTTTGAATGTGTTTGACATTCATTTGATTCAAAAAGCTTTGTTTGAATGTGTTTGACATTCATTTGATTCAAAAATCTTTATTTGAATGTGTTTGGCTATCATTATATTCAAAAAGGTTTGTTGGAATGTGTTTAACTTTAATTTGATTTTGAAAGATTTGTTTTAATGTGTTTGACTTTCATTTGATTCAAAAAGCTTGTTTGAATGTGTTTTTTAGTTTCTTTTGATTCAACAAGCTTAATTTGAATTTGTTTTACTTTATTTCGATTCAAAAATAATTGTTTGAATGTGTTTAACTTTCATTTGATTCAAAAAGCTTTGTTTGAATGTATTTGACTTTCATTTGATTCAAAAAGCTTTGTTTGAATGTATTTGACTTTCATTTTATTTAAAAAGCTATGAGTGAATGTGTTTGACTTTCTTTTGATTCATAAAGCTTTGTTTGAATGTGTTTGACTCTATTTCTATCCAAAAAGATTTATTTGAATGTGTTTGACTTTCATTTGATTCAAAAAGCTTTGTTTGAATGTGTTTGACTTTCATTTGATTAAAAAAGCTATCTTTGAATGAGTTTGACTTTTATATGATTTAAAAAAATTTGTTTGAATGTGTTTGATTTTCATTTGTTTCACAAAGCTTTGTTTTAATGTGTTTGACATTCTTTTGATTAAAAAAACTTTTGTTTTAATGTGTTTGACTTTCTTTTTGTTTAAAAAGCTTTGTTTGAATGTGTTCGAATTTCATTTGATTAAAAAAGCTATGTTTGAATGAGTTTGACTTTTATATGATTTAAAAATATTTGTTTGAATGTGTTTGATTTTCATTTGTTTCAAAAAGCTTTGTTTGAATGTGTTTGACTTTCATTTGATTTAAAGAGCTTTGTTTGGACGAGTTTGACATTCATTTGATTCAAAAATATTTGTTTGAATGTGTTTGATTTTCATTTGATTCAAAAAGTTTTGTTTGAATGTGTTTGACATTCATTTGATTCCAAAAGCTTTATTTGAATGTGTTTGACTATCATTATACTTTCATTTGATTTAAAAACTTTTGTTTGAATGTGTTTGACTTTCATTTGATTAAAAGAGCTTTTTTTGGACGAGTTTGACATTCTTTGATTCAAAAATATTTGTTTGAATGTGTTTGATTTTCATTTGATTCAAAAAGCCTTGTTTTAATGTGTTTGACTTTCATTTGATTCAAAAACTTTTGTTTGAATGTGTTTGACTTTCTTTAGATTCAAAAAGTTTTGTTTGAACGTGATTGACTGTATTTGGATCCACTTAGATTTGTTTGAATGTGTTTGACTTTTATTTGATTCATAAAGCTTTGTTTGAACGTGTTTGACTTTCATTTGATTAAAAAAGCTATGTTTGAATGTGTTTAACTTTCGTTTGATTCAAGAAGCTTTGTTTGAATGTGTTTGAGTTTATTTCGATTCGAAAACATATATTTGAATGTGTTTGACTCTCATTTGATTCAAAAAGCTTTGTTTGAATGTGTTTGACATCCATTAGATTCAAAAAGCTTTGTTTGAATGTATTTGATTTTCATTTGATTCAAAAAGCTCTGTTTGAATTTGTTTGACTTTCATTTGATTTAAAAACTTTTGTTTGAATGTGTTTGACTTTCATTTGATTTAAAGAGCTTTGTTTGGACGAGTTTGACATTCATTTGATTGAAAAATATTTGTTTGAATGTGTTTGATTTTCATTTGATTCAAAAAGCTTTGTTTGAATGTGTTTCACATTCATTTGATTCAAAAAGCTTTATTTGAATGTGTTTGACTATCATTATACTTTCATTTGATTTAAAAACTTATGTTTGAATGTGTTTGACTTTCATTTGATTTAAAGAGCTTTGTTTGGACGAGTTTGACATTCATTTGATTCAAAAATATTTGTTTGAATGTGTTTGATTTTCATTTGATTCAAAAAGCTTTGTTTGAATGTGGGTTTCACATTCATTTGATTCAAAAAGCTTTATTTGAATGTGTTTGACTATCATTATACTTTCATTTGATTTAAAAACTTTTGTTTAAATGTGTTTGACTTTCATTTGATTTAAAGAGCTTTGTTTGGACGAGTTTGACATTCATTTTATTCAAAAATATTTGTTTGAATGTGTTTGATTTTCATTTGATTCAAAAAGCCTTGTTTTAATGTGTTTGACTTTCATTTGATTCAAAAACTTTTGTTTGAATGTGTTTGACTTTCTTTTGATTCAAAAAGTTTTGTTTGAACGTGATTGACTGTATTTGGATCCACTAAGATTTGTTTGACTGTGTTTGACTTTTATTTGATTCATAAAGCTTTGTTTGAACGTGTTTGACTTTCATTTGATTAAAAAAGCTCTGTTTGAATGTGTTTAACTTTCATTTGATTCAAGAAGCTTTGTTTGAATATGTTTGAGTTTATTTCGATTCAAAAACATATATTTGAATGTGTTTGACTCTCATTTGATTCAAAAATCTTTGTTTGAATGTGTTTGACATTCATTAGATTCAAAAAGCTTTGTTTGAATGTATTTGATTTTCATTTGATTCAAAAAGCTCTGTTTGAATGTGTTTGACTTTCATTTGATTTAAAAACTTTTGTTTGAATGTGTTTGACTTTCATTTGATTTAAAGAGCTTTGTTTGGACGAGTTTGACATTCATTTGATTAAAAAATATTTTTTTGAATGTGTTTGATTTTCATTTGATTCAAAAAGCTTTGTTTGAATGTGTTTGACATTCATTTGATTCAAAAAGCTTTGTTTGAATGTGTTTGACATTCATTTGATTCAAAAAGCTTTATTTGAATGTTTGGCTATCATTATATTCAAAAAGGTTTGTTGGAATGTGTTTAACTTTAATTTGATTTTGAAAGATTTGTTTTAATGTGTTTGACTTTTATTTGATTCAAAAAGCTTGTTTGAATGTGTTTTTTAGTTTCTTTTGATTCAACAAGCTTAATTTGAATTTGTTTTACTTTATTTCGATTCAAAAATAATTGTTTGAATGTGTTTAACTTTCATTTGATTCAAAAAACTTTGTTTGAATGTATATGACTTTCATTTGATTCAAAAAGCTTTGTTTGAACGTGTTTGACTTTCATTTGATTCAAAAAGCTTTGTTTGAATGTGTTTGACATTCATTTGATTCAAAAAGCTTTATTTGAATGTTTGGCTATCATTATATTCAAAAAGGTTTGTTGGAATGTGTTTAACTTTAATTTGATTTTGAAAGATTTGTTTTAATGTGTTTGACTTTTATTTGATTCAAAAAGCTTGTTTGAATGTGTTTTTTAGTTTCTTTTGATTCAACAAGCTTAATTTGAATTTGTTTTACTTTATTTCGATTCAAAAATAATTGTTTGAATGTGTTTAACTTTCATTTGATTCAAAAAACTTTGTTTGAATGTATATGACTTTCATTTGATTCAAAAAGCTTTGTTTGAACGTGTTTGACTTTCATTTGATTCAAAAAGCTTTGTTTGAATGTGTTTGACTTTCATTTTATTTAAAAAGCTATGAGTGAATGTGTTTGACTTTCTTTTGATTCATAAAGCTTTGTTTGAATGTGTTTGACTGTATTTCGATCCAAAAAGATTTATTTGAATGTGTTTGACTTTCATTTGATTCAAAAAGCTTTGTTTGAATGTGTTTGACTTTCATTTGATTAAAAAAGCTATGTTTGAATGAGTTTGACTTTTATATGATTTAAAAAAAATTGTTTTAATGTGTTTGATTTTCATTTGTTTCACAAAGCTTTGTTTTAATGTGTTTGACATTCTTTTGATTAAAAAAACTTTTGTTTTAATGTGTTTGACTTTCTTTTTGTTTAAAAAGCTTTGTTTGAATGTGTTTGAATTTCATTTGATTAAAAAAGCTATGTTTGAATGAGTTTGACTTTTATATGATTTAAAAATATTTGTTTGAATGTGTTTGATTTTCATTTGTTTCAAAAAGCTTTGTTTGAATGTGTTTGACATTCTTTTGATTAAAAAAACTTTTGTTTGAATCTGTTTGACTTTCTTTTTGTTTAAAAATCTTTGTTTGAATGTGGTTGAATTTCTTTTGATTAAAAAACCTATGTTTAAATGAGTTTGACTTTCATATGATTTAAAAATATTTGTTTGAATGTGTTTGACTTTCATTATATTCAAAAAGCTTTGTTTGAATGTGTTTAACTTTCATTTGATTTTGAAAGATTTGTTTTAATGTGTTTGACTTTCATTAGACTCAAAAAGCTTGTTTGAATGTGTTTAACTTTCTTTTGATTCAAAAAGCTTAATTAGAATTTGTTTTACTTTAATTCGATTCAAAAAGAATTGTTTGAATGTGTTTAACTTTCATTAGATTCAAAAAGCTTTGTTTGATTGTATTTGACTTTCATTTAATTCAAAAAGCCTTGTTTTAATGTGTTTGACTTTCATTTGATTCAAAAACTTTTGTTTGAATGTGTTTGACTTTCTTTTGATTCAAAAAGTTTTGTTTTGAACGTGATTGACTGTATTTGGATCCACTAAGATTTGTTTGAATGTGTTTGACTTTTATTTGATTCATAAAGCTTTGTTTGAACGTGTTTGACTTTCATTTGATTAAAAAAGCTCTGTTTGAATGTGTTTAACTTTCGTTTGATTCAAGAAGCTTTGTTTAAATGTGTTTGAGTTTATTTCGATTCAAAAACATATATTTGAATGTGTTTGACTCTCATTTGATTCAAAAAGCTTTGTTTGAATGTGTTTGACATTCATTAGATCCAAAAAGCTTTGTTTGAATGTATTTGATTTTCATTTGATTCAAAAAGCTCTGTTTGAATGTGTTTGACTTTCATTTGATTTAAAAACTTTTGTTTGAATGTGTTTGACTTTCATTTGATTTAAAGAGCTTTGTTTGGACGAGTTTGACATTCATTTGATTAAAAAATATTTGTTTGAATGTGTTTGATTTTCATTTGATTCAAAAAGCTTTGTTTGAATGTGTTTGACATTCATTTGATTCAAAAAGCTTTATTTGAATGTGTTTGACTATCATTATATTCAAAAAGGTTTGTTGGAATGTGTTTAACTTTAATTTTATTTTGAAAGATTTGTTTTAATGTGTTTGACTTTCATTTGATTCAAAAAGCTTGTTTGAATGTGTTTTTTAGTTTCTTTTGATTCAACAAGCTTAATTTGAATTTGTTTTACTTTATTTCGATTCAAAAATAATTGTTTGAACGTGTTTGACTTTCATTTGATTCAAAAAGCTTTGTTTGAATGTGTTTGACTTTCATTTTATTAAAAAAAGCTATGAGTGAATGTGTTTAACTTTCTTTTGATTCATAAAGCTTTGTTTGAATGTGTTTGACTGTATTTCGATCCAAAAAGATTTATTTGAATGTGTTTGACTTTCATTTGATTCAAAAAGCTTTGTTTGAATGTGTTTGACTTTCATTTGATTAAAAAAGCTATGTTTGAATGAGTTTGACATTTATATGATTTAAAAGAATTTGTTTGAATGTGTTTGATTTTCATTTGTTTCACAAAGCTTTGTTTTAATGTGTTTGACATTCTTTTGATTAAAAAAACTTTTGTTTTAATGTGTTTGACTTTCTTTTTGTTTAAAAAGCTTTGTTTGAATGTGTTTGAATTTCATTTGATTAAAAAAGCTATGTTTGAATGAGTTTGACTTTTATATGATTTAAAAATATTTGTTTGAATGTGTTTGATTTTCATTTGTTTCAAAAAGCTTTGTTTGAATGTGTTTGACTTTCATTTGATTTAAAGAGCTTTGTTTGGACGAGTTTGACATTCATTTGATTCAAAAATATTTGTTTGAATGTGTTTGATTTTCATTTGATTCAAAAAGTTTTGTTTGAATGTGTTTGACATTCATTTGATTCAAAAAGCTTTATTTGAATGTGTTTGACTATCATTATACTTTCATTTGATTTAAAAACTTTTGTTTGAATGTGTTTGACTTTCATTTGATTAAAAGAGCTTTTTTTGGACGAGTTTGACATTCTTTGATTCAAAAATATTTGTTTGAATGTGTTTGATTTTCATTTGATTCAAAAAGCCTTGTTTTAATGTGTTTGACTTTCATTTGATTCAAAAACTTTTGTTTGAATGTGTTTGACTTTCTTTAGATTCAAAAAGTTTTGTTTGAACGTGATTGACTGTATTTGGATCCACTTAGATTTGTTTGAATGTGTTTGACTTTTATTTTATTCATAAAGCTTTGTTTGAACGTGTTTGACTTTCATTTGATTAAAAAAGCTATGTTTGAATGTGTTTAACTTTCGTTTGATTCAAGAAGCTTTGTTTGAATGTGTTTGAGTTTATTTCGATTCGAAAACATATATTTGAATGTGTTTGACTCTCATTTGATTCAAAAAGCTTTGTTTGAATGTGTTTGACATCCATTAGATTCAAAAAGCTTTGTTTGAATGTATTTGATTTTCATTTGATTCAAAAAGCTCTGTTTGAATTTGTTTGACTTTCATTTGATTTAAAAACTTTTGTTTGAATGTGTTTGACTTTCATTTGATTTAAAGAGCTTTGTTTGGACGAGTTTGACATTCATTTGATTGAAAAATATTTGTTTGAATGTGTTTGATTTTCATTTGATTCAAAAAGCTTTGTTTGAATGTGTTTCACATTCATTTGATTCAAAAAGCTTTATTTGAATGTGTTTGACTATCATTATACTTTCATTTGATTTAAAAAACTTATGTTTGAATGTGTTTGACTTTCATTTGATTTAAAGAGCTTTGTTTGGACGAGTTTGACATTCATTTGATTCAAAAATATTTGTTTGAATGTGTTTGATTTTCATTTGATTCAAAAAGCTTTGTTTGAATGTGGGTTTCACATTCATTTGATTCAAAAAGCTTTATTTGAATGTGTTTGACTATCATTATACTTTCATTTGATTTAAAAACTTTTGTTTAAATGTGTTTGACTTTCATTTGATTTAAAGAGCTTTGTTTGGACGAGTTTGACATTCATTTTATTCAAAAATATTTGTTTGAATGTGTTTGATTTTCATTTGATTCAAAAAGCCTTGTTTTAATGTGTTTGACTTTCATTTGATTCAAAAACTTTTGTTTGAATGTGTTTGACTTTCTTTTGATTCAAAAAGTTTTGTTTGAACGTGATTGACTGTATTTGGATCCACTAAGATTTGTTTGACTGTGTTTGACTTTTATTTGATTCATAAAGCTTTGTTTGAACGTGTTTGACTTTCATTTGATTAAAAAAGCTCTGTTTGAATGTGTTTAACTTTCATTTGATTCAAGAAGCTTTGTTTGAATATGTTTGAGTTTATTTCGATTCAAAAACATATATTTGAATGTGTTTGACTCTCATTTGATTCAAAAATCTTTGTTTGAATGTGTTTGACATTCATTAGATTCAAAAAGCTTTGTTTGAATGTATTTGATTTTCATTTGATTCAAAAAGCTCTATTTGAATGTGTTTGACTTTCATTTGATTTAAAAACTTTTGTTTGAATGTGTTTGACTTTCATTTGATTTAAAGAGCTTTGTTTGGACGAGTTTGACATTCATTTGATTAAAAAATATTTTTTTGAATGTGTTTGATTTTCATTTGATTCAAAAAGCTTTGTTTGAATGTGTTTGACATTCATTTGATTCAAAAAGCTTTGTTTGAATGTGTTTGACATTCATTTGATTCAAAAAGCTTTATTTGAATGTTTGGCTATCATTATATTCAAAAAGGTTTGTTGGAATGTGTTTAACTTTAATTTGATTTTGAAAGATTTGTTTTAATGTGTTTGACTTTTATTTGATTCAAAAAGCTTGTTTGAATGTGTTTTTTAGTTTCTTTTGATTCAACAAGCTTAATTTGAATTTGTTTTTCTTTATTTCGATTCAAAAATAATTGTTTGAATGTGTTTAACTTTCATTTGATTCAAAAAACTTTGTTTGAATGTATATGACTTTCATTTGATTCAAAAAGCTTTGTTTGAACGTGTTTGACTTTCATTTGATTCAAAAAGCTTTGTTTGAATGTGTTTGACTTTCATTTTATTTAAAAAGCTATGAGTGAATGTGTTTGACTTTCTTTTGATTCATAAAGCTTTGTTTGAATGTGTTTGACTGTATTTCGATCCAAAAAGATTTATTTGAATGTGTTTGACTTTCATTTGATTCAAAAAGCTTTGTTTGAATGTGTTTGACTTTCATTTGATTAAAAAAGCTATGTTTGAATGAGTTTGACTTTTATATGATTTAAAAAAAATTGTTTTAATGTGTTTGATTTTCATTTGTTTCACAAAGCTTTGTTTTAATGTGTTTGACATTCTTTTGATTAAAAAAACTTTTGTTTTAATGTGTTTGACTTTCTTTTTGTTTAAAAAGCTTTGTTTGAATGTGTTTGAATTTCATTTGATTAAAAAAGCTATGTTTGAATGAGTTTGACTTTTATATGATTTAAAAATATTTGTTTGAATGTGTTTGATTTTCATTTGTTTCAAAAAGCTTTGTTTGAATGTGTTTGACATTCTTTTGATTAAAAAAACTTTTGTTTGAATCTGTTTGACTTTCTTTTTGTTTAAAAATCTTTGTTTGAATGTGGTTGAATTTCTTTTGATTAAAAAACCTATGTTTAAATGAGTTTGACTTTCATATGATTTAAAAATATTTGTTTGAATGTGTTTGACTTTCATTATATTCAAAAAGCTTTGTTTGAATGTGTTTAACTTTCATTTGATTTTGAAAGATTTGTTTTAATGTGTTTGACTTTCATTAGACTCAAAAAGCTTGTTTGAATGTGTTTAACTTTCTTTTGATTCAAAAAGCTTAATTAGAATTTGTTTTACTTTAATTCGATTCAAAAAGAATTGTTTGAATGTGTTTAACTTTCATTAGATTCAAAAAGCTTTGTTTGATTGTATTTGACTTTCATTTAATTCAAAAAGCCTTGTTTTAATGTGTTTGACTTTCATTTGATTCAAAAACTTTTGTTTGAATGTGTTTGACTTTCTTTTGATTCAAAAAGTTTTGTTTGAACGTGATTGACTGTATTTGGATCCACTAAGATTTGTTTGAATGTGTTTGACTTTTATTTGATTCATAAAGCTTTGTTTGAACGTGTTTGACTTTCATTTGATTAAAAAAGCTCTGTTTGAATGTGTTTAACTTTCGTTTGATTCAAGAAGCTTTGTTTGAATGTGTTTGAGTTTATTTCGATTCAAAAACATATATTTGAATGTGTTTGACTCTCATTTGATTCAAAAAGCTTTGTTTGAATGTGTTTGACATTCATTAGATCCAAAAAGCTTTGTTTGAATGTATTTGATTTTCATTTGATTCAAAAAGCTCTGTTTGAATGTGTTTGACTTTCATTTGATTTAAAAACTTTTGTTTGAATGTGTTTGACTTTCATTTGATTTAAAGAGCTTTGTTTGGACGAGTTTGACATTCATTTGATTAAAAAATATTTGTTTGAATGTGTTTGATTTTCATTTGATTCAAAAAGCTTTGTTTGAATGTGTTTGACATTCATTTGATTCAAAAAGCTTTATTTGAATGTGTTTGACTATCATTATATTCAAAAAGGTTTGTTGGAATGTGTTTAACTTTAATTTTATTTTGAAAGATTTGTTTTAATGTGTTTGACTTTCATTTGATTCAAAAAGCTTGTTTGAATGTGTTTTTTAGTTTCTTTTGATTCAACAAGCTTAATTTGAATTTGTTTTACTTTATTTCGATTCAAAAATAATTGTTTGAATGTGTTTAACTTTCATTTGATTCAAAAAGCTTTGTTTGAATGTATTTGACTTTCATTTGATTCAAATAGCTTTGTTTGAACGTGTTTGACTTTCATTTGATTCAAAAAGCTTTGTTTGAATGTGTTTGACTTTCATTTTATTTAAAAAGCTATGAGTGAATGTGTTTGACTTTCTTTTGATTCATAAAGCTTTGTTTGAATGTGTTTGACAGTATTTCGATCCAAAAAGATTTATTGAACGTGTTTGACTTTCATTTAATTCAAAAAGCTTTGTTTGAACATATTTGACTTTATTTCGAATCAAAAAGATTTGTTTTAATGTGTTTGACTTTCTTTTTGTTTAAAAAGCTTTGTCTGAATGTGTTTGAATTTCATTTGATTAAAAAAGCTATGTTTGAATGAGTTTGACTTTATATGATTTAAAAAAATTTGTTTTAATGTGTTTGATTTTCATTTGTTTCAAAAAGCTTTGTTTGAATGTGTTTGACATTCTTTTGATTAAAAAAACTTTTGTTTTAATGTGTTTGACTTTCTTTTTGTTTAAAAATCTTTGTTTGAATGTGTTTGAATTTCATTTGATTAAAAAAGCTATGTTTGAATGAGTTTGACTTTCATATGATTTAAAAATATTTGTTTGAATGTGTTTGATTTTCATTTAATGCAAAAAGCTTTGTTTGAATGTGTTTGACATTCATTTGATTCAAAAAGCTTTATTTGAATTGGTTTGACTATCATTATACTTTCATTTGATTTAAAAACTTTTGTTTGAATGAGTTTGATTTTCATTTGATTTAAAGAGCTTTGTTTGGACGAGTTTGACATTCATTTGATTCAAAAATATTTGTTTGAATGTGTTTGATTTTCATTTGATTCAAAAAGCTTTGTTTGAATGTGGGTTTCACATTCATTTGATTCAAAAAGCTTTATTTGAATGTGTTTGACTATCATTATACTTTCATTTGATTTAAAAACTTTTGTTTGAATGTGTTTGACTTTCATTTGATTTAAATTGCTTTGTTTGGACGAGTTTGGCATTCATTTGATTCAAAAATATTTGTTTGAATGTGTTTGATTTTCATTTGATTCAAAAAGCCTTGTTTTAATGTGTTTGACTTTCATTTGATTCAAAAACTTTTGTTTGAATGTGTTTGACTTTCTTTTGATTCAAAAAGTTTTGTTTGAACGTGATTGACTGTATTTGGATCCACTAAGATTTGTTTGAATGTGTTTGACTTTTATTTGATTCATAAAGCTTTGTTTGAACGTGTTTGACTTTCATTTGATTAAAAAAGCTCTGTTTGAATGTGTTTAACTTTCATTTGATTCAAGAAGCTTTGTTTGAATGTGTTTGAGTTTATTTCGATTCAAAAACATATATTTGAATGTGTTTGACTCTCATTTGATTCAAAAAGCTTTGTTTGAATGTGTTTGACATTCATTAGATTCAAAAAGCTTTGTTTGAATGTATTTGATTTTCATTTGATTCAAAAAGCTCTGTTTGAATGTGTTTGACTTTCATTTGATTTAAAAACTTTTGTTTGAATGTGTTTGACTTTCATTTGATTTAAAGAGCTTTGTTTGGACGAGTTTGACATTCATTTGATTAAAAAATATTTTTTTGAATGTGCTTGATTTTCATTTGATTCAAAAAGCTTTGTTTGAATGTGTTTGACATTCATTTGATTCAAAAAGCTTTGTTTGAATGTGTTTGACATTCATTTGATTCAAAAATCTTTATTTGAATGTGTTTGGCTATCATTATATTCAAAAAGGTTTGTTGGAATGTGTTTAACTTTAATTTGATTTTGAAAGATTTGTTTTAATGTGTTTGACTTTCATTTGATTCAAAAAGCTTGTTTGAATGTGTTTTTTAGTTTCTTTTGATTCAACAAGCTTAATTTGAATTTGTTTTACTTTATTTCGATTCAAAAATAATTGTTTGAATGTGTTTAACTTTCATTTGATTCAAAAAGCTTTGTTTGAATGTATTTGACTTTCATTTGATTCAAAAAGCTTTGTTTGAACGTGTTTGACTTTCATTTTATTCAAAAAGCTTTGTTTGAATGTGTTTGACTTTCATTTTATTTAAAAAGCTATGAGTGAATGTGTTTGACTTTCTTTTGATTCATAAAGCTTTGTTTGAATGTGTTTGACTGTATTTCGATCCAAAAAGATTTATTTGAATGTGTTTGACTTTCATTTGATTCAAAAAGCTTTGTTTGAATGTGTTTGACTTTCATTTGATTAAAAAAGCTATGTTTGAATGAGTTTGACTTTTATATGATTTAAAAAAAATTGTTTTAATGTGTTTGATTTTCATTTGTTTCACAAAGCTTTGTTTTAATGTGTTTGACATTCTTTCGATTAAAAAAACTTTTGTTTTAATGTGTTTGACTTTCTTTTTGTTTAAAAAGCTTTGTTTGAATGTGTTTGAATTTCATTTGATTAAAAAAGCTATGTTTGAATGAGTTTGACTTTTATATGATTTAAAAATATTTGTTTGAATGTGTTTGATTTTCATTTGTTTCAAAAAGCTTTGTTTGAATGTGTTTGACATTCTTTTGATTAAAAAAACTTTTGTTTGAATGTGTTTGACTTTCTTTTTGTTTAAAAATCTTTGTTTGAATGTGGTTGAATTTCATTTGATTAAAAAACCTATGTTTGAATGAGTTTGACTTTCATATGATTTAAAAATATTTGTTTGAATGTGTTTGACTTTCATTATATTCAAAAAGCTTTGTTTGAATGTGTTTAACTTTCATTTGATTTTGAAAGATTTGTTTTAATGTGTTTGATTTTCATTAGACTCAAAAAGCTTGTTTGAATGTGTTTAACTTTCTTTTGATTCAAAAAGCTTAATTAGAATTTGATTTACTTTAAATCGATTCAAAAAGAATTCTTTGAATGTGTTTAACTTTCATTAGATTCAAAAAGCTTTGTTTGATTGTATTTGACTTTCATTTGATTCAAAAAGCCTTGTTTTAATGTGTTTGACTTTCATTTGATTCAAAAACTTTTGTTTGAATGTGTTTGACTTTCTTTTGATTCAAAAAGTTTTGTTTGAACGTGATTGACTGTATTTGGATCCACTAAGATTTGTTTGAATGTGTTTGACTTTTATTTGATTCATAAAGCTTTGTTTGAACGTGTTTGACTTTCATTTGATTAAAAAAGCTCTGTTTGAATGTGTTTAACTTTCGTTTGATTCAAGAAGCTTTGTTTGAATGTGTTTGAGTTTATTTCGATTCAAAAACATATATTTGAATGTGTTTGACTCTCATTTGATTCAAAAAGCTTTGTTTGAATGTGTTTGACATTCATTAGATCCAAAAAGCTTTGTTTGAATGTATTTGATTTTCATTTGATTCAAAAAGCTCTGTTTGAATGTGTTTGACTTTCATTTGATTTAAAAACTTTTGTTTGAATGTGTTTGACTTTCATTTGATTTAAAGAGCTTTGTTTGGACGAGTTTGACATTCATTTGATTAAAAAATATTTGTTTGAATGTGTTTGATTTTCATTTGATTCAAAAAGCTTTGTATGAATGTGTTTGACATTCATTTGATTCAAAAAGCTTTATTTGAATGTGTTTGACTATCATTATATTCAAAAAGGTTTGTTGGAATGTGTTTAACTTTAATTTGATTTTGAAAGATTTGTTTTAATGTGTTTGACTTTCATTTGATTCAAAAAGCTTGTTTGAATGTGTTTTTTAGTTTCTTTTGATTCAACATGCTTAATTTGAATTTGTTTTACTTTATTTCGATTCAAAAATAATTGTTTGAATGTGTTTAACTTTCATTTGATTCAAAAAGCTTTGTTTGAATGTATTTGACTTTCATTTGATTCAAAAAGCTTTGTTTGAACGTGTTTGACTTTCATTTGATTCAAAAAGCTTTGTTTGAATGTGTTTGACTTTCATTTTATTTAAAAAGCTATGAGTGAATGTGTTTGACTTTCTTTTGATTCATAAAGCTTTGTTTGAATGTGTTTGACTGTATTTCGATCCAAAAAGATTTATTGAACGTGTTTGACTTTCATTTAATTCAAAAAGCTTTGTTTGAACATATTTGACTTTATTTCGAATCAAAAAGATTTGTTTTAATGTGTTTGACTTTCTTTTTGTTTAAAAAGCTTTGTCTGAATGTGTTTGAATTTCATTTGATTAAAAAAGCTATGTTTGAATGAGTTTGACTTTATATGATTTAAAAAAATTTGTTTTAATGTGTTTGATTTTCATTTGTTTCAAAAAGCTTTGTTTGAATGTGTTTGACATTCTTTTGATTAAAAAAACTTTTGTTTTAATGTGTTTGACTTTCTTTTTGTTTAAAAATCTTTGTTTGAATGTGTTTGAATTTCATTTGATTAAAAAAGCTATGTTTGAATGAGTTTGACTTTCATATGATTTAAAAATATTTGTTTGAATGTGTTTGATTTTCATTTGATTCAAAAAGCTATGTTTGAATGTGTTTGACATTCATTTGATTCAAAAAGCTTTGTTTGAATGTGTTTGACTTTCATTATATTCAAAAAGCTTTGTTTGAATGTGTTTAACATTCATTTGATTTTGAAAGATTTGTTTTAATGTGTTTGATTTTCATTAGACTCAAAAAGCTTGTTTGAATGTGTTTAACTTTCTTTTGATTCAAAAAGCTTAATTTGAATTTGTTTTACTTTATTTCGATTCAAAAAAATTGTTTGAATGTGTTTAACTTTCATTAGATTCAAAAAGCTTTGTTTGAATGTATTTGATTTTCATTTGATTCAAAAAGCTCTGTTTGAATGTGTTTGACTTTCATTTGATTTAAAAACTTTTGTTTGAATGTGTTTGACTTTCAATTGATTTAAAGAGCTTTGTTTGGACGAGTTTGACATTCATTTGATTAAAAAATATTTTTTTGAATGTGTTTGATTTTCATTTGATTCAAAAAGCTTTGTTTGAATGTGTTTGACATTCATTTGATTCAAAAAGCTTTGTTTGAATGTGTTTGACATTCATTTGATTCAAAAAGCTTTATTTGAATGTGTTTGGCTATCATTATATTCAAAAAGGTTTGTTGGAATGTGTTTAACTTTAATTTGATTTTGAAAGATTTGTTTTAATGTGTTTGACTTTCATTTGATTCAAAAAGCTTGTTTGAATGTGTTTTTTTAGTTTCTTTTGATTCAACAAGCTTAATTTGAATTTGTTTTACTTTATTTCGATTCAAAAATAATTGTTTGAATGTGTTTAACTTTCATTTGATTCAAAAAGCTTTGTTTGAATGTATTTGACTTTCATTTGATTCAAAAAGCTTTGTTTGAACGTGTTTGACTTTCATTTGATTCAAAAAGCTTTGTTTGAATGTGTTTGACTTTCATTTTATTTAAAAAGCTATGAGTGAATGTGTTTGACTTTCTTTTGATTCATAAAGCTTTGTTTGAATGTGTTTGACTGTATTTCGATCCAAAATGATTTATTTGAATGTGTTTGACTTTCATTTGATTCAAAAAGCTTTGTTTGAATGTGTTTGACTTTCATTTGATTAAAAAAGCTATGTTTGAATGAGTTTGACTTTTATATGATTTAAAATAAATTGTTTTAATGTGTTTGATTTTCATTTGTTTCAAAAAGCTTTGTTTTAATGTGTTTGACATTCTTTCGATTAAAAAAACTTTTGTTTTAATGTGTTTGACTTTCTTTTTGTTTAAAAAGCTTTGTTTGAATGTGTTTGAATTTCATTTGATTAAAAAAGCTATGTTTGAATGAGTTTGACTTTTATATGATTTAAAAATATTTGTTTGAATGTGTTTGATTTTCATTTGTTTCAAAAAGCTTTGTTTGAATGTGTTTGACATTCTTTTGATTAAAAAAACTTTTGTTTGAATGTGTTTGACTTTCTTTTTGTTTAAAAATCTTTGTTTGAATGTGGTTGAATTTCATTTGATTAAAAAACCTATGTTTGAATGAGTTTGACTTTCATATGATTTAAAAATATTTGTTTGAATGTGTTTGACTTTCATTATATTCAAAAAGCTTTGTTTGAATGTGTTTAACTTTCATTTGATTTTGAAAGATTTGTTTTAATGTGTTTGATTTTCATTAGACTCAAAAAGCTTGTTTGAATGTGTTTAACTTTCTTTTGATTCAAAAAGCTTAATTAGAATTTGTTTTACTTTAAATCGATTCAAAAAGAATTCTTTGAATGTGTTTAACTTTCATTAGATTCAAAAAGCTTTGTTTGATTGTATTTGACTTTCATTTGATTCAAAAAGCCTTGTTTTAATGTGTTTGACTTTCATTTGATTCAAAAACTTTTGTTTGAATGTGTTTGACTTTCTTTTGATTCAAAAAGTTTTGTTTGAACGTGATTGACTGTATTTGGATCCACTAAGATTTGTTTGAATGTGTTTGACTTTTATTTGATTCATAAAGCTTTGTTTGAACGTGTTTGACTTTCATTTGATTAAAAAAGCTCTGTTTGAATGTGTTTAACTTTCGTTTGATTCAAGAAGCTTTTGTTTGAATGTGTTTGAGTTTATTTCGATTCAAAAACATATATTTGAATGTGTTTGACTCTCATTTGATTCAAAAAGCTTTGTTTGAATGTGTTTGACATTCATTAGATCCAAAAAGCTTTGTTTGAATGTATTTGATTTTCATTTGATTCAAAAAGCTCTGTTTGAATGTGTTTGACTTTCATTTGATTTAAAAACTTTTGTTTGAATGTGTTTGACTTTCATTTGATTTAAAGAGCTTTGTTTGGACGAGTTTGACATTCATTTGATTCAAAAATATTTGTTTGAATGTGTTTGATTTTCATTTGATTCAAAAAGCTTTGTATGAATGTGTTTGACATTCATTTGATTCAAAAAGCTTTATTTGAATGTGTTTGACTATCATTATATTCAAAAAGGTTTGTTGGAATGTGTTTAACTTTAATTTGATTTTGAAAGATTTGTTTTAATGTGTTTGACTTTCATTTGATTCAAAAAGCTTGTTTGAATGTGTTTTTTAGTTTCTTTTGATTCAACATGCTTAATTTGAATTTGTTTTACTTTATTTCGATTCAAAAATAATTGTTTGAATGTGTTTAACTTTCATTTGATTCAAAAAGCTTTGTTTGAATGTATTTGACTTTCATTTGATTCAAAAAGCTTTGTTTGAACGTGTTTGACTTTCATTTGATTCAAAAAGCTTTGTTTGAATGTGTTTGACTTTCATTTTATTTAAAAAGCTATGAGTGAATGTGTTTGACTTTCTTTTGATTCATAAAGCTTTGTTTGAATGTTTTTGACTGTATTTTCGATCAAAAAAGATTTATTGAACGTGTTTGACTTTCATTTAATTCAAAAAGCTTTGTTTGAACATATTTGACTTTATTTCGAATCAAAAAGATTTGTTTTAATGTGTTTGACTTTCTTTTTGTTTAAAAAGCTTTGTCTGAATGTGTTTGAATTTCATTTGATTAAAAAAGCTATGTTTGAATGAGTTTGACTTTATATGATTTAAAAAAATTTGTTTTAATGTGTTTGATTTTCATTTGTTTCAAAAAGCTTTGTTTGAATGTGTTTGACATTCTTTTGATTAAAAAAACTTTTCTTTTAATGTGTTTGACTTTCTTTTTGTTTAAAAATCTTTGTTTGAATGTGTTTGAATTTCATTTGATTAAAAAAGCTATGTTTGAATGAGTTTGACTTTCATATGATTTAAAAATATTTGTTTGAATGTGTTTGATTTTCATTTGATTCAAAAAGCTATGTTTGAATGTGTTTGACATTCATTTGATTCAAAAAGCTTTGTTTGAATGTGTTTGACTTTCATTATATTCAAAAAGCTTTGTTTGAATGTGTTTAACTTTCATTTGATTTTGAAAGATTTGTTTTAATGTGTTTGACTTTCATTAGACTCAAAAAGCTTGTTTGAATGTGTTTAACTTTCTTTTGATTCAAAAAGCTTAATTTGAATTTGTTTTACTTTATTTCGATTCAAAAAGAATTGTTTGAATGTGTTTAACTTTCATTAGATTCAAAAAGCTTTGTTTGAATGTATTTGATTTTCATTTGATTCAAAAAGCTCTGTTTGAATGTGTTTGACTTTTCATTTGATTTAAAAACTTTTGTTTGAATGTGTTTGACTTTCAATTGATTTAAAGAGCTTTGTTTGGACGAGTTTGACATTCATTTGATTAAAAAATATTTTTTTGAATGTGCTTGATTTTCATTTGATTCAAAAAGCTTTGTTTGAATGTGTTTGACATTCATTTGATTCAAAAAGCTTTGTTTGAATGTGTTTGACATTCATTTGATTCAAAAAGCTTTATTTGAATGTGTTTGGCTATCATTATATTCAAAAAGGTTTGTTGGAATGTGTTTAACTTTAATTTGATTTTGAAAGATTTGTTTTAATGTGTTTGACTTTCATTTGATTCAAAAAGCTTGTTTGAATGTGTTTTTTTAGTTTCTTTTGATTCAACAAGCTTAATTTGAATTTGTTTTACTTTATTTCGATTCAAAAATAATTGTTTGAATGTGTTTAACTTTCATTTGATTCAAAAAGCTTTGTTTGAATGTATTTGACTTTCATTTGATTCAAAAAGCTTTGTTTGAACGTGTTTGACTTTCATTTGATTCAAAAAGCTTTGTTTGAATGTGTTTGACTTTCATTTTATTTAAAAATCTATGAGTGAATGTGTTTGACTTTCTTTTGATTCATAAAGCTTTGTTTGAATGTGTTTGACTGTATTTCGATCCAAAAAGATTTATTGAACGTGTTTGACTTTCATTTAATTCAAAAAGCTTTGTTTGAACATATTTGACTTTATTTTGAATCAAAAAGATTTGTTTTAATGTGTTTGACTTTCTTTTTGTTTAAAAAGCTTTGTCTGAATGTGTTTGAATTTCATTTGATTAAAAAAGCTATGTTTGAATGAGTTTGACTTTATATGATTTAAAAAAATTTGTTTTAATGTGTTTGATTTTCATTTGTTTCAAAAAGCTTTGTTTGAATGTGTTTGACATTCTTTTGATTAAAAAAAACTTTTGTTTTAATGTGTTTGACGTTCTTTTTGTTTAAAAATCTTTGTTTGAATGTGTTTGAATTTCATTTGATTAAAAAAGCTATGTTTGAATGAGTTTGACTTTCATATGATTTAAAAATATTTGTTTGAATGTGTTTGATTTTCATTTGATTCAAAAAGCTATGTTTGAATGTGTTTGACATTCATTTGATTCAAAAAGCTTTGTTTGAATGTGTTTGACTTTCATTATATTCAAAAAGCTTTGTTTGAATGTGTTTAACTTTCATTTGATTTTGAAAGATTTGTTTTAATATGTTTGACTTTCATTAGACTCAAAAAGCTTGTTTGAATGTGTTTAACTTTCTTTTGATTCAAAAAGCTTAATTCGAATTTGTTTTACTTTATTTCGATTCAAAAGAATTGTTTGAATGTGTTTAACTTTCATTAGATTCAAAAAGCTTTGTTTGAATGTATTTGATTTTCATTTGATTCAAAAAGCTCTGTTTGAATGTGTTTGACTTTCATTTGATTTAAAAACTTTTGTTTGAATGTGTTTGACTTTCAATTGATTTAAAGAGCTTTGTTTGGACGAGTTTGACATTCATTTGATTAAAAAATATTTTTTTGAATGTGTTTGATTTTCATTTGATTCAAAAATCTTTGTTTGAATGTGTTTGACATTCATTTGATTCAAAAAGCTTTGTTTGAATGTGTTTGACATTCATTTGATTCAAAAAGCTTTATTTGAATGTGTTTGGCTATCATTATATTCAAAAAGGTTTGTTGGAATGTGTTTAACTTTAATTTGATTTTGAAAGATTTGTTTTAATGTGTTTGACTTTATTTGATTCAAAAAGCTTGTTTGAATGTGTTTTTTAGTTTCTTTTGATTCAACAAGCTTAATTTGAATTTGTTTTACTTTATTTCGATTCAAAAATAATTGTTTGAATGTGTTTAACTTTCATTTGATTCAAAAAGCTCTGTTTGAATGTATTTGACTTTCATTTGATTCAAAAAGCTTTGTTTGAACGTGTTTGACTTTCATTTGATTCAAAAAGCTTTGTTTGAATGTGTTTGACTTTCATTTTATTTAAAAAGCTATGAGTGAATGTGTTTAACTTTCTTTTGATTCATAAAGCTTTGTTTGAATGTGTTTGACTGTATTTCGATCCAAAAAGATTTATTTGAATGTGTTTGACTTTCATTTGATTCAAAAAGCTTTGTTTGAATGTGTTTGACTTTCATTTGATTAAAAAAGCTATGTTTGAATGAGTTTGACTTTTATATGATTTTAAAAAAATTGTTTTAATGTGTTTGATTTTCATTTGTTTCACAAAGCTTTGTTTTAATGTGTTTGACATTCTTTCGATTAAAAAAACTTTTGTTTTAATGTGTTTGACTTTCTTTTTGTTTAAAAAGCTTTGTTTGAATGTGTTTGAATTTCATTTGATTAAAAAAGCTATGTTTGAATGAGTTTGACTTTTATATGATTTAAAAATATTTGTTTGAATGTGTTTGATTTTCATTTGTTTCAAAAAGCTTTGTTTGAATGTGTTTGACATTCTTTTGATTAAAAAAACTTTTGTTTGAATGTGTTTGACTTTCTTTTTGTTTAAAAATCTTTGTTTGAATGTGGTTGAATTTCATTTGATTAAAAAACCTATGTTTGAATGAGTTTGACTTTCATATGATTTAAAAATATTTGTTTGAATGTGTTTGACTTTCATTATATTTCAAAAAGCTTTGTTTGAATGTGTTTAACTTTCATTTGATTTTGAAAGATTTGTTTTAATGTGTTTGATTTTCATTAGACTCAAAAAGCTTGTTTGAATGTTTTTAACTTTCTTTTGATTCAAAAAGCTTAATTAGAATTTGTTTTACTTTAAATCGATTCAAAAAGAATTCTTTGAATGTGTTTAACTTTCATTAGATTCAAAAAAGCTTTGTTTTGATTGTATTTGACTTTCATTTGATTCAAAAAGCCTTGTTTTAATGTGTTTGACTTTCATTTGTTTCAAAAAGCTTTGTTTGAATGTGTTTGACATTCTTTTGATTAAAAAAACTTTTGTTTTAATGTGTTTGACTTTCTTTTTGTTTAAAAATCTATGTTTTGAATGTGTTTGAATTTCATTTGATTAAAAAAGCTATGTTTGAATGAGTTTGACTTTCATATGATTTAAAAATATTTGTTTGAATGTGTTTGATTTTCATTTGATTCAAAAAGCTATGTTTGAATGTGTTTTGACATTCATTTGATTAAAAAAGCTTTGTTTGAATGTGTTTGACTTTCAATTGATTTAAAGAGCTTTGTTTGGACGAGTTTGACATTCATTTGATTCAAAAATATTTGTTTGAATGTGTTTGATTTTCATTTGATTAAAAAAGCTATGTTTGAATGAGTTTGACATTCATTTGATTCAAAAAGCTTTATTTGAATGTGTTTGGACTATCATTATATTCAAAAAGGTTTGTTGGAATGTGTTTAACTTTAATTTGATTTTGAAAGATTTGTTTTAATGTGTTTGACTTTCATTTGATTCAAAAAGCTTGTTTGAATGTGTTTTTTAGTTTCTTTTGATTCAACAAGCTTAATTTGAATTTGTTTTACTTTATTTCGATTCAAAAATAATTGTTTGAATGTGTTTAACTTTCATTTGATTCAAAAAGCTTTGTTTGAATGTATTTGACTTTCATTTGATTCAAAAAGCTTTGTTTGAACGTGTTTGACTTTCATTTGATTCAAAAAGCTTTGTTTGAATGTGTTTGACTTTCATTTTATTTTAAAAAGCTATGAGTGAATGTGTTTGACTTTCTTTTGATTCATAAAGCTTTGTTTGAATGTGTTTGACTGTATTTCGATCCAAAAAGATTTATTGAACGTGTTTGACTTTCATTTAATTCAAAAAGCTTTGTTTGAACATATTTGACTTTATTTCGAATCAAAAAAGATTTGTTTTAATGTGTTTGACTTTCTTTTTGTTTAAAAAGCTTTGTCTGAATGTGTTTGAATTTCATTTGATTAAAAAAGCTATGTTTGAATGAGTTTGACTTTATATGATTTAAAAAAAATTTGTTTTAATGTGTTTGATTTTCATTTGTTTCAAAAAGCTTTGTTTGAATGTGTTTGACATTCTTTTGATTAAAAAAACTTTTGTTTTAATGTGTTTGACTTTCTTTTTGTTTAAAAATCGTTGTTTTGAATGTGTTTGAATTTCATTTGATTAAAAAAAGCTATGTTTGAATGAGTTTGACTTTCATATGATTTAAAAATATTTGTTTGAATGTGTTTGATTTTCATTTGATTCAAAAAGCTATGTTTGAATGTGTTTGACATTCATTTGATTCAAAAAAGCTTTGTTTGAATGTGTTTGACTTTCAATTGATTTAAAGAGCTTTGTTTGGACGAGTTTGACATTCATTTGATTAAAAAATATTTTTTTGAATGTGTTTGATTTTCATTTGATTCAAAAAGCTTTGTTTGAATGTGTTTGACATTCATTTGATTCAAAAAGCTTTGTTTGAATGTGTTTGACATTCATTTGATTCAAAAAGCTTTATTTGAATGTGTTTGGCTATCATTATATTCAAAAAGGTTTGTTGGAATGTGTTTAACTTTAATTTGATTTTGAAAGATTTTGTTTTAATGTGTTTGACTTTATTTGATTCAAAAAGCTTGTTTGAATGTGTTTTTTAGTTTCTTTTGATTTCAACAAGCTTAATTTGAATTTGTTTTTACTTTATTTCGATTCAAAAAATAATTGTTTGAATGTGTTTAACTTTCATTTGATTCAAAAAGCTCTGTTTGAATGTATTTGACTTTCATTTGATTCAAAAAAGCTTTGTTTGAACGTGTTTGACTTTCATTTGATTCAAAAAGCTTTGTTTGAATGTGTTTGACTTTCATTTTATTTAAAAAGCTATGAGTGAATGTGTTTAACTTTCTTTTGATTCATAAAGCTTTGTTTGAATGTGTTTGACTGTATTTCGATCCAAAAAGATTTATTTGAATGTGTTTGACTTTCATTTGATTCAAAAAGCTTTGTTTGAATGTGTTTGACTTTCATTTGATTAAAAAAAGCTATGTTTGAATGAGTTTGACTTTTATATGATTTTAAAAAAATTGTTTTAATGTGTTTGATTTTCATTTGTTTCACAAAAGCTTTGTTTTAATGTGTTTGACATTCTTTCGATTAAAAAAAACTTTTGTTTTAATGTGTTTGACTTTCTTTTTGTTTAAAAAGCTTTGTTTGAATGTGTTTGAATTTCATTTGATTAAAAAAGCTATGTTTGAATGAGTTTGACTTTTATATGATTTAAAAATATTTGTTTGAATGTGTTTGATTTCATTTGTTTCAAAAAGCTTTGTTTTGAATGTGTTTGACATTCTTTTGATTAAAAAAACTTTTGTTTTGAATGTGTTTGACTTTCTTTTTGTTTAAAAATCTTTGTTTGAATGTGGTTGAATTTCATTTGATTAAAAAAACCTATGTTTGAATGAGTTTGACTTTCATATGATTTAAAAATATTTGTTTGAATGTGTTTGACTTTCATTATATTCAAAAAGCTTTGTTTGAATGTGTTTAACTTTCATTTGATTTTGAAAGATTTGTTTTAATGTGTTTGATTTTCATTAGACTCAAAAAGCTTGTTTGAATGTGTTTAACTTTCTTTTGATTCAAAAAGCTTAATTAGAATTTGATTTACTTTAAATCGATTCAAAAAGAATTCTTTGAATGTGTTTAACTTTCATTAGATTCAAAAAGCTTTGTTTGATTGTATTTGACTTTCATTTGATTCAAAAAGCCTTGTTTTAATGTGTTTTGACTTTCATTGATTCAAAAACTTTTGTTTGAATGTGTTTGACTTTCTTTTGATTCAAAAAGTTTTGTTTGAACGTGATTGACTGTATTTGGATCCACTAAGATTTGTTTGAATGTGTTTGACTTTTATTTGATTCATAAAGCTTTGTTTGAACGTGTTTGACTTTCATTTGATTAAAAAAGCTCTGTTTGAATGTGTTTAACTTTCGTTTGATTCCAAGAAGCTTTGTTTGAATGTGTTTGAGTTTATTTCGATTCAAAAACATATATTTTGAATGTGTTTGACTCTCATTTGATTCAAAAAGCTTTGTTTGAATGTGTTTGACATTCCATTAGATCTAAAAAGCTTTGTTTGAATGTATTTGATTTTCATTTGATTCAAAAAGCTCTGTTTGAATGTGTTTGACTTTCATTTGATTTAAAAAACTTTTGTTTGAATGTGTTTGACTTTCATTTGAATTTAAAGAGCTTTGTTTGGACGAGTTTGACATTCAATTTTGATTCAAAAAATATTTGTTTGAATGTGTTTGATTTTCATTTGATTCAAAAAGCTTTGTTTGAATGTGTTTGACATTCATTTGATTCAAAAAGCTTTATTTGAATGTGTTTGACTATCATTATATTCAAAAAGGTTTGTTGGAATGTGTTTAACTTTAATTTGATTTTGAAAGATTTGTTTTAATGTGTTTGACTTTCATTTGATTCAAAAAGCTTGTTTGAATGTGTTTTTTAGTTTCTTTTGATTCAACAAGCTTAATTTGAATTTGTTTTACTTTATTTCGATTCAAAAATAATTGTTTGAATGTGTTTAACTTTCATTTGATTCAAAAAAGCTTTGTTTGAATGTATTTGACTTTCATTTGATTCAAAAAGCTTTGTTTGAACGTGTTTGACTTTCATTTGATTCAAAAAGCTTTGTTTGAATGTGTTTTGACTTTCATTTTATTTAAAAAAGCTATGAGTGAATGTGTTTTGACTTTCTTTTGATTCATAAAGCTTTGTTTGAATGTTTTTGACTGTATTTCGATCAAAAAAGATTTATTGAACGTGTTTTGACTTTCATTTAATTCAAAAAGCTTTGTTTGAACATATTTGACTTTATTTCGAATCAAAAAAGATTTGTTTTAATGTGTTTGACTTTCTTTTTGTTTAAAAAGCTTTGTCTGAATGTGTTTGAATTTCATTTGATTAAAAAAGCTATGTTTGAATGAGTTTGACTTTATATGATTTAAAAAAATTTGTTTTTAATGTGTTTGATTTTCATTTGTTTCAAAAAGCTTTGTTTGAATGTGTTTGACATTCTTTTGATTAAAAAAACTTTTCTTTTAATGTGTTTGACTTTCTTTTTGTTTAAAAATCTTTGTTTGAATGTGTTTGAATTTCATTTGATTAAAAAAAGCTATGTTTGAATGAGTTTGACTTTCATATGATTTAAAAATATTTGTTTGAATGTGTTTGATTTTCATTTGATTCAAAAAGCTATGTTTGAATGTGTTTGACATTCATTTGATTCAAAAAGCTTTGTTTGAATGTGTTTGACTTTCATTATATTCAAAAAAGCTTTGTTTGAATGTGTTTAACTTTCATTTGATTTTGAAAGATTGTTTTAATGTGTTTGACTTTCATTAGACTCAAAAAGCTTGTTTGAATGTGTTTAACTTTCTTTTGATTCAAAAAGCTTAATTTGAATTTGTTTTACTTTATTTCGATCAAAAAGAATTGTTTGAATGTGTTTAAACTTTCATTAGATTCAAAAAGCTTTGTTTGAATGTATTTTGATTTTCATTTGATTCAAAAAGCTCTGTTTGAATGTGTTTGACTTTCATTTGATTTTAAAAAACTTTTGTTTGAATGTGTTTGACTTTCAATGATTTAAAGAGCTTTGTTTGGACGAGTTTGACATTCATTTTGATTAAAAAATATTTTTTTTGAATGTGCTTGATTTTCATTTGATTCAAAAAGCTTTGTTTGAATGTGTTTGACATTCATTTGATTCAAAAAGCTTTTGTTTGAATGTGTTTGACATTCATTTGATTCAAAAAGCTTTATTTGAATGTGTTTGGCTATCATTATATTCAAAAAGGTTTGTTGGAATGTGTTTAACTTTAATTTGATTTTGAAAAGATTTGTTTTAATGTGTTTGACTTTCATTTGATTCAAAAAGCTTGTTTGAATGTGTTTTTTAGTTTCTTTTGATTCAACAAGCTTAATTTGAATTTGTTTTACTTATTTCGATTCAAAAATAATTGTTTGAATGTGTTTAACTTTCATTTGATTCAAAAAGCTTTGTTTGAATGTATTTGACTTTCATTTGATTCAAAAAGCTTTGTTTGAACGTGTTTGACTTTCATTTGATTCAAAAAGCTTTGTTTGAATGTGTTTGACTTTCATTTTATTTAAAAACTATGAGTGAATGTGTTTGACTTTCTTTTGATTCATAAAGCTTGTTTGAATGTGTTTGACTGTATTTCGATCCAAAAAGATTTATTGAACGTGTTTGACTTTCATTTAATTCAAAAAGCTTTGTTTGAACATATTTGACTTTATTTTGAATCAAAAAGATTTGTTTTAATGTGTTTGACTTTCTTTTTGTTTAAAAAGCTTTGTTGAATGTGTTTGAATTTCATTTGATTAAAAAGCTATGTTTGAATGAGTTTGACTTTTATGATTTAAAAAAATTTGTTTTAATGTGTTTGATTTTCATTTGTTTCAAAAAGCTTTGTTTGAATGTGTTTGACTTCTTTTGATTAAAAAACTTTTGTTTTAATGTGTTTGACTTTCTTTTTGTTTAAAAATCTTTGTTTGAATGTGTTTGAATTTCATTTGATTAAAAAAGCTATGTTTGAATGAGTTTGACTTTCATATGATTTAAAAATATTTGTTTGAATGTGTTTGATTTTCATTTGATTCAAAAAGCTGTTTGAATGTGTTTGACATTCATTTGATTCAAAAAGCTTTGTTTGAATGTGTTTGACTTTCATTATATTCAAAAGCTTTGTTAATGTGTTTAACTTTCATTTGATTTTGAAAGATTTGTTTTAATGTGTTTGACTTTCATTCTCAAAAAGCTTGTTTGAATGTGTTTACTTTCTTTTGATTCAAGCTTAATTTGAATTTGTTTTACTTTATTTCGATTCAAAAATTGTTTGAATGTGTTTAACTTTCATTAGATTCAAAAAGCTTTGTTTGAATGTATTTGATTTTCATTTGATTCAAAAAGCTCTGTTTGAATGTGTTTGACTTTCATTTGATTTAAAAACTTTTGTTTGAATGTGTTTGACTTTCATTTGATTTAAAGAGCTTTGTTTGGACGAGTTTGACATTCATTTGATTAAAAAATATTTTTTTTGAATGTGTTTGATTTTCATTTGATTCAAAAAGCTTTGTTTGAATGTGTTTGACATTCATTTGATTCATTTCATTCATTGATTAAAAAGCTTTATTTGAATGTGTTTGGCTATCATTATATTCAAAAAGGTTTGTTGGAATGTGTTTAACTTTAATTTGATTTTGAAAGATTTGTTTTAATGTGTTTGACTTTCATTTGATTCAAAAAGCTTGTTTGAATGTGTTTTTTAGTTTCTTTTGATTCAACAAGCTTAATTTGAATTTGTTTTACTTTATTTCGATTCAAAAATAATTGTTTGAATGTGTTTAACTTTCATTTGATTCAAAAAGCTTTGTTTGAATGTATTTGACTTTCATTTGATTCAAAAAGCTTTGTTTGAACGTGTTTGACTTTCATTTGATTCAAAAAGCTTTGTTTGAATGTGTTTGACTTTCATTTTATTTAAAAAGCTATGAGTGAATGTGTTTGACTTTTTTTGATTCATAAAGCTTTGTTTGAATGTGTTTGACTGTATTTCGATCCAAAAAGATTTATTTGAATGTGTTTGACTTTCATTTGATTCAAAAAGCTTTGTTTGAATGTGTTTGACTTTCATTTGATTAAAAAAGCTATGTTTGAATGAGTTTGACTTTTATATGATTTAAAAAAATTGTTTTAATGTGTTTGATTTTCATTTGTTTCACAAAGCTTTGTTTTAATGTGTTTGACATTCTTTTGATTAAAAAAAACTTTTGTTTTAATGTGTTTGACTTTCTTTTTGTTTAAAAAGCTTTGTTTGAATGTGTTTGAATTTCATTTGATTAAAAAAGCTATGTTTGAATGAGTTTGACTTTTATATGATTTAAAAATATTTGTTTGAATGTGTTTGATTTTCATTTGTTTCAAAAAGCTTTTTTGAATGTGTTTGACATTCTTTTGATTAAAAAAACTTTTGTTTGAATGTGTTTGACTTTCTTTTTGTTTAAAAATCTTTGTTTGAATGTGGTTGAATTTCATTTGATTAAAAAACTATGTTTGAATGAGTTTGACTTTGATTTAAAAATATTTGTTTGAATGTGTTTGACTTTCATTATATTCAAAAAGCTTTGTTTGAATGTGTTTAACTTTCATTTGATTTTGAAAGATTTGTTTTAATGTGTTTGATTTTCATTAGACTCAAAAAGCTTGTTTGAATGTTTTAAACTTTCTTTTGATTCAAAAAGCTTAATTTGAATTTGTTTTACTTTAATTTCGATTCAAAAAGAATTCTTTGAATGTGTTTAACTTTCATTAGATTCAAAAAGCTTGTTTGATTGTATTTGACTTTCATTTGATTCAAAAAGCCTTGTTTTAATGTGTTTGACTTTCATTTGTTTAAAAACTTTGTTTTGAATGTGTTTGACATTCTTTTGATTAAAAAAACTTTTGTTTAATGTGTTTGACTTTCTTTTGTTTAAAAATGTTTGAATGTGTTTGAATTTCATTTGATTAAAAAAGCTTGTTTGAATGAGTTTGACTTTCATATGATTCAAAAATATTTGTTGAATGTGTTTGATTTTCATTTGATTGATTCAAAAAGCTTGTTTGAATGTGTTTGACATTCATTTGATTAAAAAAGCTTTGTTTGAATGTGTTTGACTTTCAATTGATTTAAAGAGCTTTGTTTGGACGAGTTTGACATTCATTTGATTCAAAAATATTTGTTTGAATGTGTTTGATTTCATTTGATTAAAAAAGCTTGTTTGAATGAGTTTGACATTCATTTGATTCAAAAAGCTTTATTTGAATGTGTTTGACTTCATTATATTCAAAAAGTTTGTTGAATGTGTTTAACTTTAAATTGATTTTGAAAGATTTGTTTTAATGTGTTTGACTTTCATTTGATTCAAAAAGCTTGTTTGAATGTGATTTTTAGTTTCTTTTGATTCAAAAGCTTAATTTGAATTTGTTTTACTTTATTTCGATTTAAAAAGAATTGTTTGAATGTGTTTAACTTTCATTTGATCAAAAAGCTTTGTTTGAATGTATTTGACTTTCATTTGATTCAAAAAGCTTTGTTTGAACGTGTTTTGACTTTCATTTGATTCAAAAAGCTTTGTTTGAATGTGTTTGACTTTCATTTTATTCAAAAAGCTTTGAATGTGTTTGACTTTCTTTTGATTCATTTTGTTTGAATGTGTTTGACTGTATTTCGATCCAAAAAGATTTTTGAACGTGTTTGACTTTCATTTGATTCATAAAGCTTTGTTTGAACGTGTTTGACTTTCATTTGATTCAAAAAGCTCTGTTTGAATGTGTTTAACTTTCGTTTGATTCAAGAAGCTTTGTTTGAATGTGTTTGAGTTTATTTCGAAAAAAACATATATTTGAATGTGTTTGACTCTCATTTGATTCAAAAAGCTTTGTTTGAATGTGTTTGACATTCATTAGATTCAAAAAGCTTTGTTTGAATGTATTTGACTTTCATTTGATTCAAAAAGCTTTGTTTGAATGTGTTTGACTGTATTTCGATCCAAAAAGATTTGTTTGAATGTGTTTGAGTTTCATTTGATTCAAAAGCTTTGTTTGAACGAGTTTGACATTCATTTGATTCAAAAATCTTTATTTGAATGTGGTTGACTTTCATTTGATTCAAAAAGCTATGTTTGAATGTGTTTGAATTTCATTTGATTTAAAAACTTTTATATGAATGTTTTTTACTTTCTTTTTATTCAAAAAGTTTTGTTTAGATATGTTTGACTGTATTTCGATCCAAAAAGATTTGTTTGAATGTGTTTGACTTTCATTAGATTCATAATGCATTGTGACTTTCATTTGATTCAAAAAGTTTGTTTTGAATGTGTTTAAATTTCTTTTGATTCAAAAAGCTTAATTTGAATTTGTTTTACTTTATTTCGATTCAAAATGAATTGTTTGAATGTGTTTAACTTTCATCAGATTCAAAAAGCTTTGTTTGAATGTGTTTGACATTCATTCGATTCAAAAAGCTTTGTTTGAATGTATTTGACTTTCATTTGATTCAAAAAGCTTTGTTTGAATGTGTTTGACTGTATTTCGATCCAAAAAGATTTGTTTGAATGTGTTTGACTTTCATTTGATTTTGAAAGATTTGTTTTAATGTGTTTGACTTTTATTTGATTCAAAAAGCTTATTTGAATGTGTTTGACACTCTATATATTCAAAAAGTTTTGTTTAAATATGTTTGACTGTATTTCGATCCAAAAAGATTTGTTTGAATGTGTTTGACTTTCATTAGATTCATAAAGCATTGTTTGAACGTGTTTGACTTTCATTTGATTTAAAAAGCTTTGTTTGAATGTGTTTGACTTTGATTTGATTCAAAAACTTTTGTTTGAATGTGTTTGACTTTCTTTTGATTCAAAAAGTTATGTTTGAACGTGTTTGATTGTATTAGGATGCACTAAGATTTGTTTGAATGTGTTTGACTTTTATTTGATTCATAAAGCTTTGTTTGAACGTGTTTGACTTTCATTTGATTCAAAAAGCTCTGTTTGAATGTGTTTATCTTTCGTTTGATTCAAGAAGCTTTATTTGAATGTGTTTGAGTTTTTTTTCGATTTAAAAACATATATTTGAATGTGTTTGACTCTTATTTGATTCAAAAAGCTTTTTTTGAATGTGTTTGACATTCATTAGATTCAAAAAGCTTTGTTTGAATGTATTTGACTTTCATTTGATTCAAAAAGCTTTGTTTGAATGTGTTTGACTGTATTTCGATCCAAAAAGATTTGTTTGAATGTGTTTGAGTTTAATTTGATTCAAAAAGCTTTGTTTGAACGAGTTTGACATTCATTTGATTCAAAAAGCTATGTTTGAATGTGTTTGACTTTCATTTGATTTTTAAAGATTTGTTTTAATGTGTTTGACTTTTATTTGACTCAAAAAGCTTATTTGAATATGTTTGACACTCTATATATTCAAAAAGTTTTGTTTAAATATGTTTGACTGTATTTCGATCCAAAAAGATTTGTTTGAATGTGTTTGACTTTCATTAGATTCATAAAGCATTGTTTGAACGTGTTTGACTTTCATTTGATTCAAAAAGCTTTGTTTGAATGTGTTTGACTTTCATTACATTCAAAAAGCTTTGTTTGAATGTGTTCAACTTTCATTTGATTTTGAAAGATTTGTTTTAATGTATTTGACTTTCATTTAATTCAAAAACTTGTTTGAATGTGTTTAACTTTCTTTTGATTCAAAAAGCTTAATTTGAATTTGTTTTACTTTATTTCGATTCAAAAAGAATTGTTTGAATGTGTTTAACTTTCATTAGATTCAAAAAGCTTTGTTTGAATGTATTTCACTTTCATTTGATTTCAAAAAGCTTTGTTTGAATTTGTTTGACTTTCATTTGATTCAAAAACTTTTGTTTGAATGTGTTTGACTTTCTTTTTATTCAAAAAGTTTTGTTTGAACGTGTTTGACTGTATTAGGATGCACTAAGATTTGTTTGAATGTGTTTGACTTTTATTTGATTCATAAAGCTTTGTTTGAACGTGTTTGACTTTCATTTGATTCAAAAAGCTCTATTTGAATGTGTTTAACTTTCGTTTGATTCAAGAAGCTTTGTTTGAATTTGTTTGAGTTTATTTCGATTCAAAAACATTTATTTGAATGTGTTTGACTCTCATTTGATTCAAAAAGCTTTGTTTGAATGTGTTTTGACATTCATTAGATTCAAAAAGCTTTGTTTGAATGTATTTGACTTTCATTTCAATCAAAAAACATTTATTTGAATGTGTTTGACTCTCATTTGATTCAAAAACTTTTGTTTGAATGTGTTTGACTTTCTTTTGATTCAAAAAATTTTGTTTGAACGTGTTTGACTGTATTTGGAACCACTAAGATTTGTTTGAATGTGTTTGACTTTTATTTGTTTCATAAAGCTTTGTTTGAACGTGTTTGACTTTCATTTGATTCAAAAAGCTCTGTTTGTAAGTGTTTAACTTTCGTTTGATTCAAGAAGCTTTGTTTGAATGTGTTTTGAGTTTATTTCGATTCAAAAACATTTATTTGAATGTGTTTGACTTTTATTTGATTCATAAAGCTTTGTTTGAACGTGTTTGACTTTCATTTGATTCAAAAAGCTCTGTTTGAAAGTGTTTAACTTTTGTTTGATTCAAGAAGCTTTGTTTGAATGTGTTTGAGTTTATTTCGATTCAAAAACATATATTTGAATGTGTTTGACTCTCATTTGATTCAAAAAGCTTTGTTTGAATGTGTTTGACATTCATTAGATTCAAAAAGCTTTGTTTGAATGTATTTGATTTTCATTTGATTCAAGAAGCTCTGTTTGAATGTTTTTGACTCTCATTTGATTTAAAAACTGTTGTTTGAATGTGTTGACTTTCATTTGATTTAAAGAGCTTTGTTTGGACGAGTTTGACATTCATTTGATTAAAAAATATTTGTTTGAATGTGTTTGATTTTCATTTGATTCAAAAAGCTTTGTTTGAATGTGTTTGACATTCATTTGATTCAAAAAGCTTTATTTGAATGTGTTTGACTATCATTATATTCAAAAAGGTTTGTTGGAATGTGTTTAACTTTAAATTGATTTTGAAAGATTTGTTTTAATGTGTTTGACTTTCATTTGATTCAAAAAGCTTGTTTGAATGTGATTTTTAGTTTCTTTTGATTCAACAAGCTTAATTTGAATTTGTTTTACTTTATTTCGATTCAAAAAGAATTGTTTGAATGTGTTTAACTTTCATTTGAATCAAAAAGCTTTGTTTGAATGTATTTGACTTTCATTTGATTCAAAAAGCTTTGTTTGAACGTGTTTGACTTTCATTTGATTCAAAAAGCTTTGTTTGAATGTGTTTGACTTTCATTTTATTCAAAAGCTATGAGTGAATGTGTTTGACTTTCTTTTGATTCATAAAGCTTTGTTTGAATGTGTTTGACTGTATTTCGATCCAAAAAGATTTATTGAACGTGTTTGACTTTCATTTGATTCATAAAGCTTTGTTTGAACGTGTTTGACTTTCATTTGATTCAAAAAGCTCTGTTTGAATGTGTTTAACTTTCGTTTGATTCAAGAAGCTTTGTTTGAATGTGTTTGAGTTTATTTCGAATGAAAAACATATATTTGAATGTGTTTGACTCTCATTTGATTCAAAAAGCTTTGTTTGAATGTGTTTGACATTCATTAGATTCAAAAAGCTTTGTTTGAATGTATTTGACATTCATTTGATTCAAAAAGCTTTGTTTGAATGTGTTTGACTGTATTTCGATCCAAAAAGATTTGTTTGAATGTGTTTGAGTTTCATTTGATTCAAAAAGCTTTGTTTGAACGAGTTTGACATTCATTTGATTCAAAAATCTTTATTTGAATGTGGTTGACTTTCATTTGATTCAAAAAGCTATGTTTGAATGTGTTTGAATTTCATTTGATTTAAAAACTTTTATATGAATGTTTTTTACTTTCTTTTTATTCAAAAAGTTTTGTTTAAATATGTTTGACTGTATTTCGATCCAAAAAGATTTGTTTGAATGTGTTTGACTTTCATTAGATTCATAATGTATTGTGACTTTCATTTAATTCAAAAAGTTTGATTGAATGTGTTTAAATTCCTTTTGATTCAAAAAGCTTAATTTAAATTTGTTTTACTTTATTTCGATTCAAAAAGAATTGTTTGAATGTGTTTAACTTTCATCATATTCAAAAAGCTTTGTTTTGAATGTATTTGACTTTCATTTGATTCAAAAAAGCTTTGTTTGAATGTGTTTGACTTTCATTTGATTCAAAAACTTTTGTTTGAATGTGTTTGACTTTCTTTTGTTTCAAAAAATTTTGTTTGAACGTGTTTGACTGTATTTGGATCCACTAAGATTTGTTTCAATGTGTTTGACTTTTATTTGATTCATAAAGCTTTGTTTGAACGTGTTTGACTTTCATTTGATTCAAAAAGCTCTGTTTGAAAGTATTAAACTTTCGTTTGATTCAAAAAGCTTTGTTTGAATGTGTTTGAGTTTATTTCGATTCAAAAAAATTTATTTGAATGTGTTTGACTCTCATTTGATTCAAAAAGCTTTGTTTGAATGTGTTTGACATTCATTAGATTAAAAAAGCTTTGTTTGAATGTATTTGACTTTCATTTCAATCAAAAAGCTTTGTTTGAACGTGTCTGACTTTCATTTGATTCAAAAAGCTCTGTTTGAATGTGTTTAACTTTCGTTTGATTCAAGAAGTTTTGTTTGAATGTGTTTGAGTTTATTTCGATTTAAAAACATATATTTGAATGTGTTTGACTCTCATTTGATTCAAAAAGCTTTGTTTGAATGTGTTTGACATTCATTAGATTCAAAAAGCTTTGTTTGAATGTATTTGACTTTCATTTCAATCAAACAGCTTTATTTGAATGTGTTTCACTTTCATTTAATTCAAAAACTTTTGTTTGAATGTGTTTGACTTTCTTTTGATTCAAAAAATTTTGTTTGAACGTGTTTGACTGTATTTGGAACCACTAAGATTTGTTTGAATGTTTTTGACTTTTATTTGATTCATAAAGCTTTGTTTGAACGTGTTTGACTTTCATTTGATTCAAAAAGCTCTGTTTGAAAGTGTTTAACTTTTGTTTGATTCAAGAAGCTTTGTTTGAATGTGTTTGAGTTTATTTCGATTCAAAAACATTTATTTGAATGTGTTTGGCTTTTATTTGATTCATAAAGCTTTGTTTGAACGTGTTTGACTTTCATTTGATTCAAAAAGCTCTGTTTGAAAGTGTTTAACTTTTGTTTGATTCAAGAAGCTTTGTTTGAATGTGTTTGAGTTTATTTCGATTCAAAAACATTTATTTGAATGTGTTTGACTTTTATTTGATTCATAAAGCTTTGTTTGAACGTGTTTGACTTTCATTTGATTCAAAAAGCTCTGTTTGAAAGTGTTTAACTTTTGTTTGATTCAAGAAGCTTTGTTTGAATGTGTTTGAGTTTATTTCGATTCAAAAACATTTATTTGAATGTGTTTGACTCTCATTTGATTCAAAAAGCTTTGTTTGAATGTGTTTGACATTCTTTAGATTCAAAAAGCTTTGTTTGAATGTATTAGACTTTAATTTGATTCAAAAAGCCTTGATTGAATGTGTTTGACTGTATTTCGATCCAAAAAGATTTGTTTGAATGTGTTTGAGTTTCATTTGATTCAAAAAGCTTTGTTTGAACGAATTAGACATTCATTTGATTCAAAAAGCTATGTTTGAATGTGTTTGACTTTCATTTGATTTTTAAAGATTTGTTTTAATGTGTTTGACTTTTATTTGATTCAAAAAGCTTATTTGAATGTGTTTGACACTCTATATATTCAAAAAGTTTTGTTTAAATATGATTGACTGTATTTCGATCCAAAAGATTTGTTTGAATGTGTTTGACTTTCATTAGATTCATAAAGCATTGTTTGAACGTGTTTGACTTTCATTTGATTCAAAAATCTTTGTTTGAATGTGTTTGACTTTCATTACATTCAAAAAGCTTTGTTTGAATGTGTTCAACTTTCATTTGATTTTGGAAGATTTGTTTTAATGTGTTTGACTTTCATTTGATTCAAAAACTTGTTTGAATGTGTTTAACTTTCATTAGATTCAAAAAGCTTTGTTTGAATGTATTTCACTTTCATTTGATTTCAAAATAATTGTTTGAATGTGTTTGACTTTCATTTGATTTAAAAACTTTTGTTTGAATGTGTTTGACTTTCTTTTGATTCAAAAAGTTTTGTTTGAACGTGTTTGACTGTATTAGGATGCACTAAGATTTGTTTGAATGTGTTTGACTTTTATTTGATTCATAAAGCTTTGTTTGAACGTGTTTGACTTTCATTTGATTCAAAAAGCTCTATTTGAATGTGTTTATCTTTCGTTTGATTCAAGAAGCTTTGTTTGAATGTGTTTGAGTTTATTTCGATTTAAAAACATATATTTGAATGTGTTTGACTCTCATTTGATTCAAAAAGCTTTGTTTGAATGTGTTTGACATTCATTAGATTCAAAAAGCTTTGTTTGAATGTATTTGACTTTCATTTGATTGAAAAAGCTTTGCTTGAATATGTTTGACTTTCATTTGATTCAAAAACTTTTGTTTGAATGTGTTTGACTTTCTTTTGATTCAAAAAATTTTGTTTGAATGTGTTTGACTGTATTTGGATCCACTAAGATTTGTTAGAATGTGTTTGACTTTTATTTGATTCATAAAGTTTTGTTTGAACGTGTTTGACTTTCATTTGATTCAAAAAGCTCTGTTTGAAAGTGTTTAACTTTCGTTTGATTCAAGAAGCTTTGTTTGAATGTGTTTGAGTTAATTTCGATTCAAAAACATTTATTTGAATGTGTTTGACTCTCATTTGATTCAAAAAGCTTTGTTTGAATGTGTTTGACATTCATTAGATTCAAAAAGCTTTGTTTGAATGTATTTGACTTTCATTTGATTCAAAAAGCTTTGATTGAATGTGTTTGACTGTATTTCGATCCAAAAACATTTGTTTGAATGTGTTTGAGTTTCATTTGATTCAAAAAGCTTTGTTTGAACGAGTTTGACATTCATTTGATTCAAAAAGCTATGTTTGAATGTGTTTGGCTTTCATTTGATTTTTAAAGATTTGTTTTAATGTGTTTGACTTTTATTTGATTCAAAAAGCTTATTTGAATGTGTTTGACACTCTATATATTCAAAAAGTTTTGTTTAAAAATGTTTGACTGTATTTCGATCCAAAAAGATTTGTTTGAATGTGTTTGACTTTCATTAGATTCATAAAGTATTGTTTGAACGTGTTTGACTTTCATTTAATTCAAAAAGCTTTGTTTGTATGTGTTTGACTTTCATTACATTCAAAAAGCTTTGTTTGAATGTGTTCAACTTTCATTTGATTTTGAAAGATTTGCTTTAATGTGTTAGACTTTCATTTGATTCAAAAACTTGTTTAAATGTGTTTAACTTCCTTTTGATTCAAAAAGCTTAATTTGAATTTGTTTTACTTTATTTCGATTCAAAAAGAATTGTTTGAATGTGTTTAACTTTCATTAGATTCAAAAAGCTTTGTTTGAATGTATTTAACTTTTATTTGATTTCAAAAGAATTGTTTGAATGTGTTTAACTTTCATTTGATTTTAAAACTTTTGTTTGAATGTGTTTGACTTTCTTTTGATTCAAAAAGTTTTGTTTGAACGTGTTTGACTGTATTAGGATGCACTAAGATTTGTTTGAATGTGTTTGACTTTTATTTGTTTCATAAAGCTTTGTTTGAACGTGTTTGACTTTCATTTGATTCAAAAAGCCCTGTTTGAATGTGTTTAACTTTCGTTTGATTCAAGAAGCTTTGTTTGAATGTGTTTGAGTTTATTTCGATTTAAAAACATAAATTTGAATGTGTTTGACTCTCATTTGATTCAAAAAGTTTTGTTTGAATGTGTTTGACATTCATTAGATTCAAAAAGCTTTGTTTGAATGTATTTGACTTTCATTTCAATCAAAAAGCTTTATTTGAATGTGTTTGACTTTCATTTGATTCAAAAACTTTCGTTTGAATGTGTTTGACTTTCTTTTGATTCAAAAAATTTTGTTTGAATGTGTTTGACTGTATTTGGAACCACTAAGAATTGTTTGAATGTGTTTGACTTTTAATTGATTCATAAAGCTTTGTTTGAACGTGTTTGACTTTCATTTGATTCAAAAAGCTCTGTTTGAAAGTGTTTAACTTTCGTTTGATTCAAGAAGCTTTGTTTGAATGTGTTTGAGTTTATTTCGATTCAAAAACATTTATTTGAATGTGTTTGACTCTCATTTGATTCAAAAAGCTTTGTTTGAATGTGTTTGACATTCATTAGATTCAAAAAGCTTTATTTGAATGTATTTGACTTTCATTTGATTCAAAAAGCTTTGATTGAATGTGTTTGACTGTATTTCGATCCAAAAAGATTTGTTTGAATGTGTTTGAGTTTCATTTGATTCAAAAAGATTTGTTTGAACGAGTTTGACATTCTTTTGATTCAAAAAGCTATGTTTGAATGTGTTTGACTTTCATTTGATTTTTAAAGATTTGTTTTAATGTGTTTGACTTTTATTTGATTCAAAAAGCTTATATGAATGTGTTTGACACTCTATATATTCAAAAAGTTTTTTTTAAATACGACTGTATTGTATTTCGATCCAAAAAGATTTGTTTGAATGTGTTTGACTTTCATTTAATTCATAAAGCGTTGTTTGAACGTGTTTGACTTTCATTTGATTCAAAAAGCTTTGTTTGAATGTGTTTGACTTTCATTACATTCAAAAAGCTTTGTTTGAATGTGTTCAACTTTCATTTGATTTTGAAAGATTTGTTTTAATGTGTTTGACTTTCATTTGATTCAAAAACTTGTTTGAATGTGTTTAACATTCTTTTGATTCAAAAAGCTTCATTTGAATTTGTTTTACTTTATTTCGATTCAAAAAGAATTGTTTGAATGTGTTTAACTTTCATTAGATTCAAAAAAGCTTTGTTTGAATGTATTTCACTTTCATTTGATTTCAAAAGAATTGTTTGAATGTGTTTAACTTTCATTTGATTCAAAAACTTTTGTTTGAATGTGTTTGACTTTCTTTTGATGCAAAATGTTTTGTTTGAACGTGTTTGACTGTATTAGGATGCACTAAGATTTGTTTGAATGTGTTTGACTTTTATTTGATTCATAAAGCTTTGTTTGAACGTGTTTGACTTTCATTTGATTCAAAAAGCTCTGTTTGAAAGTGTTTAACTTTCGTTTGATTCAAGAAGCTTTGTTTGAATGTGTTTGAGTTTATTTCGATTCAAAAACATATATTTGAATGTGTTTGACTCTCATTTGATTCAAAAAGCTTTGTTTGAATGTGTTTGACATTCATTAGATTAAAAAAGCTTTGTTTGAATGTATTTGACTTTCATTTGATTCATAAAGCTTTGATTGAATGTGTTTGACAGTATTTCGATCCAAAAAGATTTGTTTGAATGTGTTTGAGTTTCATTTGATTCAAAAAGCTTTGTTTGAACGAATTTGACATTCATTTGATTCAAAAAGCTATGTTTGAATGTGTTTGACTTTCATTTGATTCAAAAACTTGTTTGAATGTGTTTAACTTTCTTTTGATTCAAAAAGCTTAATTTGAATTTGTTTTACTTTATTTCGATTCAAAAAGAATTGTTTGAATGTGTTTAACTTTCATTTGATTCAAAAACTTTTGTTTGAATGTGTTTGACTTTCTTTTGATTCAAAAAGTTTTGTTTGAACGTGTTTGACTGTATTAGGATGCACTAAGATTTGTTTGAATGTGTTTGACTTTTATTTGATTCATAAAGCTTTGTTTGAACGTGTTTGACTTTCATTTGATTCAAAAAGCTCTGTTTGAATGTGTTTAACTTTCGTTTGATTCAAGAATCTTTGTTTGAATGTGTTTGAGTTTATTTCGATTTAAAAACATATATTTGAATGTGTTTGACTCTCATTTGATTCAAAAAGCTTTGTTTGAATCTGTTTGACATTCATTAGATTCAAAAAGCTTTGTTTGAATGTATTTGACTTTCATTTCAATCAAAAAGCTCTATTTGAATGTGTTTGACTTTCATTTGATTCAAAAACTTTTGTTTGAATGTGTTTGACTTTCTTTTGATTCAAAAAGTTTTGTTTGAACGTGTTTGACTGTATTAGGATGCACTAAGATTTGTTTGAATGTGTTTGACTTTTATTTGATTCATAAAGCTTTGTTTGAACGTGTTTGACTTTCATTTGATTCAAAAAGCTCTGTTTGAATGTGTTTAACTTTCGTTTGATTCAAGAAGCTTTGTTTGAATGTGTTTGAGTTTATTTCGATTTAAAAACATAAATTTGAATGTGTTTGACTCTCATTTGATTCAAAAAGCTTTGTTTGAATGTGTTTGACATTCATTAGATTCAAAAAGTTTTGTTTGAATGTATTTGACTTTCATTTCAATCAAAAAGCTTTATTTGAATGTGTTTGACTTTCATTTGATTCAAAAACTTTCGTTTGAATGTGTTTGACTTTCTTTTGATTCTAAAAATTTTGTTTGAACGTGTTTGACTGTATTTTGAACCACTAAGATTTGTTTGAATGTGTTTGACTTTTAATTGATTCATAAAGCTTTGTTTGAACGTGTTTGACTTTCATTTGATTCAAAAAGCTCTATTTGAAAGTGTTTAACTTTCGTTTGATTCAAGAAGCTTTGTTTGAATGTGTTTGAGTTTATTTCGATTCAAAAACATTTATTTGAATGTGTTTGACTCTCATTTGATTCAAAAAGCTTTGTTTGAATGTGTTTGACATTCATTAGATTCAAAAAGCTTTATTTGAATGTATTTGACTTTCATTTGATTCAAAAAGCTTTGATTGAATGTGTTTGACTGTATTTCGATCCAAAAAGATTTGTTTGAATGTGTTTGAGTTTCATTTGATTCAAAAAGATTTGTTTGAACGAGTTTGACATTCATTTGATTCAAAAAGCTATGTTTGAATGTGTTTGACTTTCATTTGATTTTTAAAGATTTGTTTTAATGTGTTTGACTTTTATTTGATTCAAAAAGCTTATATGAATGTGTTTGACACTCTATATATTCAAAAAGTTTTGTTTAAATACGACTGTATTGTATTTCGATCCAAAAAGATTTGTTTGAATGTGTTTGACTTTCATTTGATTCAAAAAGCTTTGTTTGAATGTGTTTGACTTTCATTACATTCAAAAAGCTTTGTTTGAATGTGTTCAACTTTCATTTGATTTTGAAAGATTTGTTTTAATGTGTTTGACTTTCATTAGACTCAAAAAGCTTGTTTGAATGTGTTTAACTTTCTTTTGATTCAAAAAGCTTAATTTGAATTTGTTTTACTTTATTTCGATTCTAAAAGAATTGTTTGAATGTGTTTAACTTTCATTTGATTCAAAAACTTTTGTTTGAATGTGTTTGACTTTCTTTTGATTCAAAAAGTTTTGTTTGAACGTGTTTGACTGTATTAGGATGCACTAAGATTTGTTTGAATGTGTTTGACTTTTATTTGATTCATAAAGCTTTGTTTGAACGTGTTTGACTTTCATTTGATTCAAAAAGCTCTGTTTGAATGTGTTTAACTTTCGTTTGATTCAAGAATCTTTGTTTGAATGTGTTTGAGTTTATTTCGATTTAAAAACATATATTTGAATGTGTTTGACTCTCATTTGATTCAAAAAGCTTTGTTTGAATCTGTTTGACATTCATTAGATTCAAAAAGCTTTGTTTGAATGTATTTGACTTTCATTTCAATCAAAAAGCTCTATTTGAATGTGTTTGACTTTCATTTGATTCAAAAACTTTTGTTTGAATGTGTTTGACTTTCTTTTGATTCAAAAAGTTTTGTTTGAACGTGTTTGACTGTATTAGGATGCACTAAGATTTGTTTGAATGTGTTTGACTTTTATTTGATTCATAAAGCTTTGTTTGAACGTGTTTGACTTTCATTTGATTCAAAAAGCTCTGTTTGAATGTGTTTAACTTTCGTTTGATTCAAGAAGCTTTGTTTGAATGTGTTTGAGTTTATTTCGATTTAAAAACATAAATTTGAATGTGTTTGACTCTCATTTGATTCAAAAAGCTTTGTTTGAATGTGTTTGACATTCATTAGATTCAAAAAGTTTTGTTTGAATGTATTTGACTTTCATTTCAATCAAAAAGCTTTATTTGAATGTGTTTGACTTTCATTTGATTCAAAAACTTTCGTTTGAATGTGTTTGACTTTCTTTTGATTCAAAAAATTTTGTTTGAACGTGTTTGACTGTATTTTGAACCACTAAGATTTGTTTGAATGTGTTTGACTTTTAATTGATTCATAAAGCTTTGTTTGAACGTGTTTGACTTTCATTTGATTCAAAAAGCTCTATTTGAAAGTGTTTAACTTTCGTTTGATTCAAGAAGCTTTGTTTGAATGTGTTTGAGTTTATTTCGATTCAAAAACATTTATTTGAATGTGTTTGACTCTCATTTGATTCAAAAAGCTTTGTTTGAATGTGTTTGACATTCATTAGATTCAAAAAGCTTTATTTGAATGTATTTGACTTTCATTTGATTCAAAAAGCTTTGATTGAATGTGTTTGACTGTATTTCGATCCAAAAAGATTTGTTTGAATGTGTTTGAGTTTCATTTGATTCAAAAAGATTTGTTTGAACGAGTTTGACATTCATTTGATTCAAAAAGCTATGTTTGAATGTGTTTGACTTTCATTTGATTTTTAAAGATTTGTTTTAATGTGTTTGACTTTTATTTGATTCAAAAAGCTTATATGAATGTGTTTGACACTCTATATATTCAAAAAGTTTTGTTTAAATACGATTGTATTGTATTTCGATCCAAAAAGATTTGTTTGAATGTGTTTGACTTTCATTTGATTCATAAAGCGTTGTTTGAACGTGTTTGACTTTCATTTGATTCAAAAAGCTCTGTTTGAAAGTGGTTAACTTTCGTTTGATTCAAGAAGCTTTGTTTGAATGTGTTTGAGTTTATTTCGATTCAAAAACATTAATTTGAATGTGTTTGACTCTCATTTGATTCAAAAAGCTTTGTTTGAATGTGTTTGACATTCAATAGATTCAAAAAGCTTTATTTGAATGTATTTGACTTTCATTTGATTCAAAAAGCTTTGATTGAATGTGTTTGACTGTATTTCGATCCAAAAAGATTTGTTTGAATGTGTTTGAGTTTCATTTGATTCTAAAAGATTTGTTTGAACGAGTTTGACATTCATTTGATTCAAAAAGCTATGTTTGAATGTGTTTGACTTTCATTTGATTTTTAAAGATTTGTTTTAATGTGTTTGACTTTTATTTGATTCAAAAAGCTTATATGAATGTGTTTGACACTCTATATATTCAAAAAGTTTTGTTTAAATACGACTGTATTGTATTTCGATCCAAAAAGATTTGTTTGAATGTGTTTGACTTTCATTTGATTCAAAAAGCTTTGTTTGTATGTGTTTGACTTTCATTACATTCAAAAAGCTTTGTTTGAATGTGTTCAACTTTCATTTGATTTTGAAAGATTTGTTTTAATGTGTTTGACTTTCATTTGATTCAAAAACTTGTTTGAATGTGTTTAACATTCTTTTGATTCAAAAAGCTTCATTTGAATTTGTTTTACTTTATTTCGATTCAAAAAGAATTGTTTGAATGTGTTTAACTTTCATTAGATTCAAAAAGCTTTGTTTGAATGTATTTCACTTTCATTTGATTTCAAAAGAATTGTTTGAATGTGTTTAACTTTCATTTGATTCAAAAACTTTTGTTTGAATGTGTTTGACTTTCTTTTGATGCAAAATGTTTTGTTAGAACGTGTTTGACTGTATTAGGATGCACTAAGATTTGTTTGAATGTGTTTGACTTTTATTTGATTCATAAAGCTTTGTTTGAACGTGTTTGACTTTCATTTGATTCAAAAAACTTTGTTTGGATGTGTTTAACTTTCGTTTGATTCAAGAAGCTTTGTTTGAATGTGTTTGAGTTTATTTCGATTTAAAAACATATATTTGAATGTGTTTGACTCTCATTTGATTCAAAAAGCTTTGTTTGAATGTGTTTGACATTCATTAGATTCAAAAAGCTTTGTTTGACTGTATTTGACTTTCATTTCAATCAAAAAGCTTTATTTGAATGTGTTTGACTTTCATTTGATTCAAAAACTTTCGTTTGAATGTGTTTGACTTTCTTTTGATTCAAAAAATTTTGTTCGAACGTGTTTGACTGTATTTGGAACCACTAAGATTTGTTTGAATGTGTTTGACTTTTAATTGATTCATAAAGCTTTGTTTGAACGTGTTTGACTTTCATTTGATTCAAAAAGCTCTGTTTGAAAGTGTTTAACTTTCGTTTGATTCAAGAAGCTTTGTTTGAATGTGTTTGAGTTTATTTCGATTCAAAAACATTTATTTGAATGTGTTTGACTCTCATTTGATTCAAAAAGCTTTGTTTGAATGTGTTTGACATTCATTAGATTCAAAAAGCTTTATTTGAATGTATTTGACTTTCATTTGATTCAAAAAGCTTTGATTGAATGTGTTTGACTGTATTTCGATCCAAAAAGATTTGTTTGAATGTGTTAGAGTTTCATTTGATTCAAAAAGATTTGTTTGAACGAGTTTGACATTCATTTGATTCAAAAAGCTATGTTTGAATGTGTTTGACTTTCATTTGATTTTTAAAGATTTGTTTTAATGTGTTTGACTTTTATTTGATTCAAAAAGCTTATATGAATGTGTTTGACACTCTATATATTCAAAAAGTTTTTTTTAAATACGACTGTATTGTATTTCGATCCAAAAAGATTTGTTTGAATGTGTTTGACTTTCATTTGATTCATAAAGCGTTGTTTGAACGTGTTTGACTTTCATTTGATTCAAAAAGCTTTGTTTGAATGTGTTTGACTTTCATTACATTCAAAAAGCTTTGTTTGAATGTGTTCAACTTTCATTTGATTTTGAAAGATTTTTTTTAATGTGTTTGACTTTCATTTGATTCAAAAACTTGTTTGAATGTGTTTAACATTCTTTTGATTCAAAAAGCTTCATTTGAATTTGTTTTACTTTATTTCGATTCAAAAAGAATTGTTTGAATGTGTTTAACTTTCATTAGATTCAAAAAGCTTTGTTTGAATGTATTTCACTTTCATTTGATTTCAAAAGAATTGTTTGAATGTGTTTAACTTTCATTTGATTCAAAAACTTTTGTTTGAATGTGTTTGACTTTTTTTTGATGCAAAATGTTTTGTTTGAACGTGTTTGACTGTATTAGGATGCACTAAGATTTGTTTGAATGTGTTTGACTTTTATTTGATTCATAAAGCTTTGTTTGAACGTGTTTGACTTTCATTTGATTCAAAAAACTCTGTTTGGATGTGTTTAACTTTCGTTTGATTCAAGAAGCTTTGTTTGAATGTGTTTGAGTTTATTTCGATTTAAAAACATATATTTGAATGTGTTTCACTCTCATTTGATTCAAAAAGCTTTGTTTGAATGTGTTTGACATTCATTAGATTCAAAAAGCTTTGTTTGAATGTATTTGACTTTCATTTCAATCAAAAAGCTTTATTTGAATGTGTTTGACTTTCATTTGATTCAAAAACTTTTGTTTGAATGTGTTTGACTTTCTTTTGATTTAAAAAATTTTGTTTGAACGTGTTTGACTGTATTTTGATCCACTAAGATTTGTTAGAATGTGTTTAACTTTTATTTGATTCATAAAGTTTTGTTTGAACGTGTTTGACTTTCAATTGATTCAAAAAGCTCTGTTTGAAAGTGTTTAACTTTCGTTTGATTCAAGAAGCTTTGTTTGAATGTGTTTGAGTTTATTTCGATTCAAAAACATTTATTTGAATGTGTTTGACTCTCATTTGATTCAAAAAGCTTTGTTTGAATGTGTTTGACATTCAATACATTCAAAAAGCTTTGTTTGAATGTATTTGACTTTCATTTGATTCAAAAAGGTTTGTTTGAATGTGTTTTACTTTCATTTGATTCAAAAACTTTTGTTTGAATGTGTTTGAGGTTCATTTGATTCAAAAAGCTTTGTTTGAACGAGTTTGACATTCATTTGATTCAAAAAGCTATGTTTGAATGTGTTTGACTTTCATTTGATTTTTAAAGATTTATTTTAATGTGTTTGACTTTTATTTGATTCAAAAAGCTTATTTGAATGTGTTTGACACTCTATATATTCAAAAAGTTTTGTTTAAATATGTTTGATTGTATTTCGATCCAAAAATATTTGTTTGAATGTGTTTGACTTTCATTAGATTCATAAAGCATTGTTTGAACGTGTTTGACTTTCATTTGATTCAAAAAGCTTTGTTTGAATGTGTTTGACTTTCATTACATTTAAAAAGCTTTGTTTGAATGTGTTCAACTTTCATTTGATTTTGAAAGATTTGTTTTAATGTGTTTGACTTTCATTTGATTCAAAAACTTGTTTGAATGTGTTTAACTTTCTTTTGATTCAAAAAGCTTAATTTGAATTTGTTTTACTTTATTTCGATTCAAAAAGAATTGTTTGAATGTGTTTAACTTTCATTAGATTCAAAAAGCTTTGTTTGAATGTAATTCACTTTCATTTGATTTCAAAAGCTTTGTTTGAATGTGTTTGACTTTCATTTGATTCAAAAACTTTTGTTTGAATGTGTTTGACTTTCATTTGAATCAAAAACCTTTGATTGAATGTGTTTGACTGTATTTCGATCCAAAAAGATTTGTTTGAATGTGTTTGAGTTTCATTTGACTCAAAAAGCTTCGTTTGAACGAATTTGACATTCATTTGATTCAAAAAGCTATGTTTGAATGTGTTTGACTTTCATTTGATTTTTAAGGATTTGTTTTAATGTGTTTGACTTTCATTTGATTCAAAAACTTGTTTGAATGTGTTTAACTTTCTTTTAATTCAAAAAGCTTAATTTGAATTTGTTTTACTTTATTTCAATTCAAAAAGAATTGTTTGAATATGTTTAACTTTCATTTGATTCAAAAACTTTTGTTTGAATGTGTTTGACTTTCTTTTGATTCAAAAAGTTTTGTTTGAACGTGTTTGACTGTATTGGGATGCACTAAGATTTGTTTGAATGTGTTAGACTTTTATTTGATTCATAAAGCTTTGTTTGAACGTGTTTGACTTTCATTTGATTCAAAAAGCTCTGTTTGAATGTGTTTAACTTTCGTTTGATTCAAGAAGCTTTGTTTGAATGTGTTTGAGTTTATTTCGATTTAAAAACATATATTTGAATGTGTTTGACTCTCATTTGATTCAAAAAGCATTGTTTGAATGTGTTTGACATTCATTAGATTCAAAAAGCTTTGTTTGAATGTATTTGACTTTCATTTCAATCAAAAAGCTTTGTTTGAATGTGTTTGACTTTCATTTGATTCAAAAACTTTTGTTTGAATGTGTTTGACTTTCTTTTGATTCAAAAAGTTTTGTTTGAACGTGTTTGACTGTATTAGGATGCACTAAGATTTGTTTGAATGTGTTTGACTTTTATTTGATTCATAAAGCTTTGTTTGAACTAGTTTGACTTTCATTTGATTAAAAAAGCTCTGTTTGAATGTGTTTAACTTTCGTTTGATTCAAGAAGCTTTGTTTGAATGTGTTTGAGTTTATTTCGATTTAAAAATATATATTTGAATGTGTTTGACTCTCATTTGATTCAAAAAGCTTTGTTTGAATGTGTTTGACATTCATTAGATTCAAAAAGCTTCGTTTGAATGTATTTGACTTTCATTTCAATCAAAAAGCTTTGTTTGAATGTGTTTGACTTTCATTTGATTCAAAAACTTTTGTTTGAGTGTGTTTGACTTTCTTTTGATTCAAAAATTTTTGTTTGAACGTGTTTCACTGTATTTGGAACCACTAAGATTTGTTTGAATGTGTTTGACTTTTATCTGATTCATAAAGCTTTGTTTGAACGTGTTTGACTTTCATTTGATTCAAAAAGCTCTGTTTGAAAGTGTTTAACTTTCGTTTGATTCAAGAAGCTTTGTTTGAATGTGTTTGAGTTTATTTCGATTCAAAAACATATATTTGAATGTGTTTGACTCTCATTTGATTCAAAAAGCTTTGTTTGAATGTGTTTGACATTCATTAGATTCAAAAAGCTTTGTTTGAATGTATTTGACTTTAATTTGATTCAAAAAGCTTTGATTGAATGTGTTTGACTGTATTTCGATCCAAAAAGATTTGTTTGAATGTGTTTGAGTTTCATTTGATTCAAAAAGCATTGTTTGAACGAATTTGACATTCATTTGATTCAAAAAGCTATGTTTGAATGTGTTTGACTTTCATTTGATTTTTAAAGATTTGTTTTAATGTGTTTGACTTTCATTTGATTCAAAAACTTGTTTTAATGTGTTTAACTTTCTTTTGATTCAAAAAGCTTAATTTGAATTTGTTTTACTTTATTTCGATTCAAAAAGAATTGTTTGAATGTGTTTAACTTTCATTTGATTCAAAAACTTTTGTTTGAATGTGTTTGACTTTCTTTTGATTCAAAAAGTTTTGTTTGAACGTGTTTGACTGTATTAGGATGCACTAAGATTTGTTTGAATGTGTTTGACTTTTATTTGATTCATAAAGCTTTGTTTGAACGTGTTTGACTTTCATTTGATTAAAAAAGCTTTGTTTGAATGTGTTTAACTTTCGTTTGATTCAAGAAGCTTTGTTTGAATGTGTTTGAGTTTATTTCGATTTAAAAACATATATTTGAATGTGTTTGACTCTCATTTGATTCAAAAAGCTTTGTTTGAATGTGTTTGACATTCATTAGATTTAAAAAGCTTCGTTTGAATGTATTTGACTTTCATTTCAATCAAAAAGCTTTGTTTGAATGTGTTTGACTTTCATTTGATTCAAAAACTTTTGTTTGAATGTGTTTGACTTTCTTTTGATTCAAAAATTTTTGTTTGAACGTGTTTGACTGTATTTGGAACCACTAAGATTTGTTTGAATGTGTTTGACTTTTATTTGATTCATAAAGCTTTGTTTGAACGTGTTTGACTTTCATTTGATTCAAAAAGCTCTATTTGAATGTGTTTAACTTTCGTTTGATTCAAGAAGCTTTGTTTGAATGTGTTTGAGTTTATTTTGATTTAAAAACATATATTAGAATGTGTTTGACTCTCATTTGATTCAAAAAGCTTTGTTAGAATGTATTTAACTTTCATTTGATTTCAAAAGCTTTGTTTGAATGTGTTTGACTTTCATTTGATTCAAAAACTTTTGTTTGAATGTGTTTGACTTTCTTTTGATTCAAAAAGTTTTGTTTGAACGTGTTTGACTTTATTAGGATGCACTAAGATTTGTTTGAATGTGTTTGACTTTTATTTGATTCATAAAGCTTTGTTTGAACGTGTTTGACTTTTATTTGATTAAAAAAGCTCTGTTTGAATGTGTTTAACTTTCGTTTGATTCAAGAAGCTTTGTTTGAATGTGATTGAGTTTATTTCGATTTAAAAACATATATTTGAATGTGTTTGACTCTCATTTGATTCAAAAAGCTTTGTTTGAATGTGTTTGACATTCATTAGATTTAAAAAGCTTTGTTTGAATGTATTTGACTTTCATTTGATTCAAAAAGCTTTGTTAGAATGTGTTTGACTGTATTTCGATCCAAAAAGATTTGTTCGAATGTGTTTGAGTTTCATTTGATTCAAAAAGCTTTGTTTGAACGAGTTTGACATTCATTTGATTCAAAAATCTTTATTTGAATGTGTTTGATTTTCATTTGATTCAAAAAGCTATGTTTCAATGTGTTTGAATTTCATTTTATTTAAAAACTTTTATTTGAATGTTTTTTACTTTCTTTTTATTCAAAAAGTTTTGTTTAAATATGTTTGACTGTATTTCGATCCAAAAAGTTTTGTTTGAACGTGTTTGACTGTATTGGGATGCACTAAGATTTGTTTGAATGTGTTAGACTTTTATTTGATTCATAAAGCTTTGTTTGAACGTGTTTGACTTTCATTTGATTCAAAAAGCTCTGTTTGAATGTGTTTAACTTTCTTTTGATTCAAGAAGCTTTGTTTGAATGTGTTTGAGTTTATTTCGATTTAAAAACATATATTTGAATGTGTTTGACTCTCATTTGATTCAAAAAGCATTTTTTGAATGTGTTTGACATTCATTAGATTCAAAAAGCTTCGTTTGAATGTATTTGACTTTCATTTCAATCAAAAAGCTTTGTTTGAATGTGTTTGACTTTCATTTGATTCAAAAACTTTTGTTTGAATGTGTTTGACTTTCTTTTGATTCAAAAAGTTTTGTTTGAACGTGTTTGACTGTATTTGGAACCACTAAGATTTGTTTGAATGTGTTTGACTTTTATTTGATTCATAAAGCTTTGTTTGAACGTGTTTGACTTTCATTTGATTCAAAAAGCTCTGTTTGAAAGTGTTTAACTTTCGTTTGATTCAAGAAGCTTTGTTTGAATGTGTTTGAGTTTATTTCGATTCAAAAACATTTATTTGAATGTGTTTGACTCTCATTTGATTCAAAAAGCTTTGTTTGAATGTGTTTGACATTCATTAGATTCAAAAAGCTTAGTTTGAATGTATTTGACTTTCATTTGATTCAAAAAGCTTTGATTGATTGTGTTTGACTGTATTTCGATCCAAAAAGATTTGTTTGAATGTGTTTGAGTTTCATTTGATTCAAAAAGCTTTGTTTGAACGAGTTTGACATTCATTTGATTCAAAAAGCTATGTTTGAATGTGTTTGACTTTCATTTGATTTTTAATGATTTGTTTTAATGTGTTTGACTTTTATTTGATTCAAAAAGCTTATTTGAATGTGTTTGACACTCTATATATTCAAAAAGATTTGTTTAAATATGTTTGACTGTATTTCGATCCAAAAAGATTTGTTTGAATGTGTTTGACTTTCATTAGATTCATAAAGCATTGTTTGAACGTGTTTGACTTTCATTTGATTCAAAAAGCTTTGTTTGAATGTTTTTGACTTTCATTACATTCAAAAAGCTTTGTTTGAATGTGTTCAACTTTCATTTGATTTTGAAAGATTTGTTTTAATGTGTTTGACTTTCATTTGATTCAAAAACTTGTTTGAATGTGTTTAACTTTCTATTGATTCAAAAAGCTTAATTTGAATTTGTTTTACTTTATTTCGATTCAAAAAGAATTGTTTGAATGTGTTTAACTTTCATTAGATTCAAAAAGCTTTGTTTGAATGTATTTCACTTTCATTTGATTTCAAAAGCTTTGTTTGAATGTGTTTGACTTTCTTTTGATTCAAAAAGTTTTGTTTGAACGTGTTTGACTGTATTAGGATGCACTAAGATTTGTTTGAATGTGTTTGACTTTTATTTGGTTCATAAAGCTTTGGTTGAACGTGTTTGACTTTCATTTGATTAAAAAAGCTCTGTTTGAATGTGTTTAACTTTCGTTTGATTCAAGAAGCTTTGTTTGAATGTGTTTGAGTTTATTTCGATTTAAAAACATATATTTGAATGTGTTTGACTCTCATTTGATTCAAAAAGCTTTGTTTGAATGTGTTTGACATTCATTAGATTCAACAAGCTTCGTTTGAATGTATTTGACTTTCATTTCAATCAAAAAGCTTTGTTTGAATGTGTTTGACTTTCATTTGATTCAAAAACTTTTGTTTGAGTGTGTTTGACTTTCTTTTGATTCAAAAATTTTTTGTTTGAACGTGTTTGACTGTATTTGGAACCACTAAGATTTGTTTGAATGTGTTTGACTTTTATTTGATTCATAAAGCTTTGTTTGAACGTGTTTTGACTTTCATTTGATTAAAAAAGCTCTGTTTGAAAGTGTTTAACTTTCGTTTGATTCAAGAAGCTTTGTTTGAATGTGTTTGAGTTTATTTCGATTCAAAAACATATATTTGAATGTGTTTGACTCTCATTTGATTCAAAAAGCTTTGTTTGAATGTGTTTGACATTCATTAGATTCAAAAAGCTTTGTTTGAATGTATTTCACTTTAATTTGATTCAAAAAGCTTTGATTGAATGTGTTTGACTGTATTTCGATCCAAAAAGATTTGTTTGAATGTGTTTGAGTTTCATTTGATTCAAAAAGCATTGTTTGAACGAATTTGACATTCATTTGATTCAAAAAGCTATGTTTGAATGTGTTTGACTTTCATTTGATTTTTAAAGATTTGTTTTAATGTGTTTGACTTTCATTTGATTCAAAAACTTGTTTTAATGTGTTTAACTTTCTTTTGATTCAAAAAGCTTAATTTGAATTTGTTTTACTTTATTTCGATTCAAAAAGAATTGTTTGAATGTGTTTAACTTTCATTTGATTCAAAAACTTTTGTTGAATGTGTTTGACTTTCTTTTGATTCAAAAAGTTTTGTTTGAACGTGTTTGACTATATTAGGATGCACTAAGATTTGTTTGAATGTGTTTGACTTTTATTTGATTCATAAAGCTTTGTTTGAACGTGTTTGACTTTCATTTGATTAAAAAAGCTTTGTTTGAATGTGTTTAACTTTCGTTTGATTCAAGAAGCTTTGTTTGAATGTGTTTGAGTTTATTTCGATTTAAAAACATATATTTGAATGTGTTTGACTCTCATTTGATTCAAAAAGCTTTGTTTGAATGTGTTTGACATTCATTAGATTCAAAAAGCTTCGTTTGAATGTATTTGACTTTCATTTCAATCAAAAAGCTTTGTTTGAATGTGTTTGACTTTCATTTGATTCAAAAACTTTTGTTTGAATGTGTTTGACTTTCTTTTGATTCAAAAATTTTTGTTTGAACGTGTTTGACTGTATTTGGAACCACTAAGATTTGTTTGAATGTGTTTGACTTTTATTTGATTCATAAAGCTTTGTTTGAACGTGTTTGACTTTCATTTGATTTAAAAAGCTCTGTTTGAAAGTGTTTAACTTTCGTTTGATTCAAGAAGCTTTGTTTGAATGTCTTTGAGTTTATTTCGATTCAAAAACATTTATTTGAATGTGTTTGACTCTCATTTCAATCAAAAAGCTTTGTTTGAATGTGTTTGACATTCATTAGATTCAAAAAGCTTAGTTTGAATGTATTTGACTTTCATTTGATTCAAAAAGCTTTAATTGATTGTGTTTGACTGTATTTCGATCCAAAAAGATTTGTTTGAATGTGTTTGAGATTCATTTGATTCAAAAAGCTTTGTTTGAACGAGTTTGACATTCATTTGATTCAAAAAGCTATGTTTGATTGTGTTTGACTTTCATTTGATTTTTAAAGATTTGTTTTAATGTGTTTGACTTTTATTTGATTCAAAAAGCTTATTTGAATGTGTTTGACACTCTATATATTCAAAAAGTTTTGTTTAAATATGTTTGACTGTATTTCGATCCAAAAAGATTTGTTTGAATGTGTTTGACTTTCATTAGATTCATAAAGCATTGTTTGAACGTGTTTGACTTTCATTTGATTCAAAAAGCTTTGTTTGAATGTTTTTGACTTTCATTACATTCAAAAAGCTTTGTTTGAATGTGTTCAACTTTCATTTGATTTTGAAAGATTTGTTTTAATGTGTTTGACATTCATTTGATTCAAAAACTTGTTTGAATGTGTTTAACTTTATATTGATTCAAAAAGCTTAATTTGAATTTGTTTTACTTTATTTCGATTCAAAAAGAATTGTTTGAATGTGTTTAACTTTCATTAGATTCAAAAAGCTTTGTTTGAATGTATTTCCCTTTCATTTGATTTCAAAAGCTTTGTTTGAATGTGTTTGACTTTCATTTGATTCAAAAACTTTTGTTTGAATGTGTTTGACTTTCTTTTGATTCAAAAAGTTTTGTTTGAACGTGTTTGACTGTATTAGGATGCACTAAGATTTGTTTGAATGTGTTTGACTTTTATTTGATTCATAAAGCTTTGTTTGAACGTGTTTGACTTTCATTTGATTCAAAAAGCTCTGTTTGAATGTGTTTAACTTTCGTTTGATTCAAGAAGCTTTGTTTGAATGTGTTTGAGTTTATTTCGATTCAAAAACATTTGTTTGAATGTGTTTTGACTCTCATTTTGATGTGGATTAAGAGGGAAATTCTTTTGAAGAGCCAATCATATTGGTTTTAAGGCCAATAGGGTTCGAGCTTGAAGTAAAGAATCAAGAATGGTTAACATGGGCAGCCATTGAAGAAGAAGTCAAGGACCAGTTGGGTTCCGACGACGGCAGCGGCGGCGACGCGCCGATCTGAGTGCCACGCGCCGGCTCCCTAGCTCCGTCCTGAGTCCAGCTACACGGCGGTGGGGCGCGTGTCGATGATGGCGGCGCGTGAGAAGGTGGTTTTGCGGCAGTACGAAAAGAAAGATTTTCCTAACTTTGTTTTTCTAGAGTTTTTGCTTGCAAGTTTTTACCTTTCACTTGAAAGGGTTTTTCTTGGTTTAAGCAATTAGGAATCTTCTTAATTTCTGTTAATTTAGTTTAAAATAATTTCTAAGTCAATTAAGAATTGTTTTAAGAAGTTTTAGGTTAATTAGAACTAGTCTTATTACTAGTTTCCTAGTTCCATTAGAATTGGTTTTCCTATTCTATCTAGGATACTTTGGGATCAAGGCTAGGGTTTTTTCTAGTTTGAATAGACTTAGGAATAGTTAGTTTTAGTCTATAAATAAGGGATTTTTCGTGGCTTTGTAAAACAACAAAAAACCAGAAAATTCAATACAAGTTTATTGTTTGTTTTGCTTAATTGCTTACAAATTCTTTTGCTAGTTTTCAATTCAAGGAGTTGTTTTGATAATTAGAACGTTCAATTCTTAGTTCTAGGAGTAGTCTAAGTTTTGTTCATCAAAGTACTTAGTTCCAGGAGTGGTCTAGGTAATTTGAGAGGCGTTGAATTCGTTCCAGGAGTGGTCGTTTTCAAAGTCATATCCGGTTCGTTATTCTTAAATTGTTCGATTTTCTTAGGAAATTCGAAGGGCTTGTGTTACTTGTGTGATTTTAGATTCTTTATTAAGTTAAGGGGTTTAAATCCACATCACATTTGATTCAAAAAGCTTTGTTTGAATGTGTTTGACATTCATTAGATTCAAAAAGCTTTGTTTGAATGTATTTGACTTTAATTTAATTCAAAAAACTTTGATTGAATTTGTTTGACTGTATTTCGATCCAAAAAAGATTTGTTTGAATGTGTTTGAGTTTCATTTGATTCAAAAAGCTTTGTTTGAACGAATTTGACATTCATTTGATTCAAAAAGCTATGTTTGAATGTGTTTGACATTCATTTGATTTTTAAAGATTTGTTTTAATGTGTTTGACTTTCATTTGATTCAAAAACTTGTTTTAATGAGTTTAACTTTCTTTTGATTCAAAAAGCTTAATTTGAATTTGTTTTACTTTATTTCGATTCAAAAAGAATTGTTTGAATGTGTTTAACTTTCATTTGATTCAAAAACTTTTGTTTGAATGTGTTTGACTTTCTTTTGATTTAAAAAGTTTTGTTTGAACGTGTTTGACTGTATTAGGATGCACTAAGATTTGTTTGAATGTGTTTGACTTTTATTTGATTCATAAAGCTTTGTTTGAACGTGTTTGACTTTCATTTGATTAAAAAAGCTCTGTTTGAATGTGTTTAACTTTCGTTTGATTCAAGAAGCTTTGTTTGAATGTGTTTGAGTTTATATTGATTTAAAAACATATATTTGAATGTGTTTGACTCTCATTTGATTCAAAAAGCTTTGTTTGAATGTGTTTGACATTCATTAGATTCAAAAAGCTTCGTTTGAATGTATTTGACTTTCATTTCAATCAAAAAGCTTTGTTTGAATGTGTTTGACTTTCATTTGATTCAAAAACTTTTGTTTGAATGTGTTTGACTTTCTTTTGATTCAAAATTTTTTGTTTGAACGTGTTTGACTGTATTTGGAACCACTAAGATTTGTTTGAATGTGTTTGACTTTTATTTGATTCATAAAGCTTTGTTTGAACGTGTTTGACTTTCATTTGATTCAAAAAGCTCTGTTTGAAAGTGTTTAACTTTCGTTTGATTCAAGAAGCTTTGTTTGAATGTGTTTGAGTTTATTTCGATTCAAAAACATTTATTTGAATGTGTTTGACTCTCATTTGATTCAAAAAGCTTTGTTTGAATATGTTTGACATTCATTAGATTCAAAAAGCTTAGTTTGAATGTATTTGATTTTCATTTGATTCAAAAAGGTTTGATTGATTGTGTTTGACTGTATTTCGATCCAAAAAGATTTGTTTGAATGTGTTTGAGTTTCATTTGATTCAAAAAGCTTTGTTTGAACGAGTTTGACATTCATTTGATTCAAAAAGCTATGTTTGAATGTGTTTGACTTTCATTTGATTTTTAAAGATTTGTTTTAATGTGTTTGACTTTTATTTGATTCAAAAAGCTTATTTGAATGTGTTTGACACTCTATATATTCAAAAAGTTTTGTTTAAATATGTTTGACTGTATTTCGATCCAAAAAGATTTGTTTGAATGTGTTTGACTTTCATTAGATTCATAAAGCATTGTTTGAACGTGTTTGACTTTCATTTGATTCAAAAAGCTTTGTTTGAATGTGTTTGACTTTCATTACATTCAAAAAGCTTTGTTTGAATGTGTTCAACTTTCATTTGATTTTGAAAGATTTGTTTTAATGTGTTTGACTTTCATTTGATTCAAAAACTTGTTTGAAGGTGTTTAACTTTCTATTGATTCAAAAAGCTTAATTTGAATTTGTTTTACTTTATTTCGATTCAAAAAGAATTGTTTGAATGTGTTTAACTTTCATTAGATTCAAAAAGCTTTGTTTGAATGTATTTCACTTTCATTTGATTTCAAAAGCTTTGTTTGAATGTGTTTGACTTTCATTTGATTCAAAAACTTTTGTTTGAATGTGTTTGACTTTCTTTTGATTCAAAAAGTTTTGTTTGAATGTGTTTGAGTTTCATTTGATTCAAAAAGCTTTGTTTGAACGAGTTTGACATTCATTTGATTCAAAAAGCTATGTTTGAATGTGTTTGACTTTCATTTGATTTTTAAAGATTTGTTTTAAAGTGTTTGACTTTTATTTGATTCAAAAAGCTTATTTGAATGTGTTTGACACTCTATATATTCAAAAAGTTTTGTTTAAATATGTTTGACTGTATTTCGATCCAAAAAGATTTGTTTGAATGTGTTTGACTTTCATTAGATTCATAAAGCATTGTTTGAACGTGTTTGACTTCCATTTGATTCAAAAAGCTTTGTTTGAATGTGTTTGACTTTCATTACATTCAACAAGCTTTGTTTGAATGTGTTCAACTTTCATTTGATTTTGAAAGATTTGTTTTAATGTGTTTGACTTTCATTTGATTCAAAAACTTGTTTGAATGTGTATAGCTTTCTTTTGATTCAAAAAGCTTAATTTGAATTTGTTTTACTTTATTTCGATTCAAAAAGAATTGTTTGAATGTGTTCCACTTTCATTAGATTCAAAAAGCTTTGTTTTAATGTATTTGACTTTCATTTGATTTCAAAAGCTTTGTTTGAATGTGTTTGACTTTCATTTGATTCAAAAACTTTTGTTTGAATATGTTTGACTTTCTTTTGATTCAAAAAGTTTTGTTTGAACGTGTTTGACTGTATTAGGATGCACTAAGATTTGTTTGAATGTGTTTGACTTTTATTTGATTCATAAAGCTTTGTTTGAACGTGTTCGACTTTCATTTGATTCAAAAAGTTTTGTTTGAACGTGTTTGACTGTATTAGAATGCACTAAGATTTGTTTGAATGTGTTTGACTTTTATTTGATTCAAAAAGCTTGGTTTGAATGTGTTTGACTTTCATTTGATTCAAAAACTTTTGTTTGAATGTGTTTGACTTTCTTTTGATTCAAAAATTTTTGTTTGAACGTGTTTGACTGTATTTGGAACCACTAAGATTTGTTTGAATGTGTTTGACTTTTATTTGATTCATAAAGCTTTGTTTGAACGTGTTTGACTTTCATTTGATTCAAAAAGCTCTGTTTGAAAGTGTTTAACTTTCGTTTGATTCAAGAAGCTTTGTTTGAATGTGTTTGAGTTTATTTCGATTCAAAAACATTTATTTGAATGTGTTTGACTCTCATTTGATTCAAAAAGCTTTGTTTGAATGTGTTTGACATTCATTAGATTCAAAAAGCTTTGTATGAATGAATTTGACTTTCATTTGATTCAAAAAGCTTTGATTGAATGTGTTTGACTGTATTTCGATCCAAAAAGATTTGTTTGAATGTGTTTTAGTTTCATTTGATTCAAAAAGCTTTGTTTGAACGAGTTTGACATTCATTTGATTCAAAAAGCTATGTTTGAATGTGTTTGACTTTCATTTGATTTTTAAAGATTTGTTTTTATGTGTTTGACTTTTATTTGATTCAAAAAGCTTATTTGAATGTGTTTGACACTCTATATATTCAAAAAGTTTTGTTTAAATATGTTTGACTGTATTTCAATCCAAAAAGATTTGTTTGAATGTGTTTGACTTTCATTAGATTCATAAAGCATTGTTTGAACGTGTTTGACTTTCATTTGATTCAAAAAGCTTTGTTTGAATGTGTTTGACTTTCATTACATTCAAAAAGCTTTGTTTGAATGTGTTCAACTTTCATTTGATTTTGAAAGATTTGTTTTAATGTGTTTGACTTTCATTTGATTCAAAAACTTGTTTGAATGTGTTTAACTTTCTTTTGATTCAAAAATCTTAATTAGAATTTGTTTTACTTTATTTCGATTCAAAAAGAATTGTTTGAATGTGTTCCAATTTCATTAGATTCAAAAAGCTTTGTTTGAATGTATTTCACTTTCATTTGATTTCAAGAGCTTTGTTTGAATGTGTTTAACTTTCATTTGATTCAAAACTTTTGTTTGAATGTGTTTGACTTTCTTTTGATTTAAAAAGTTTTGTTTGAACGTGTTTGACTGTATTAGGATGCACTAAGATTTGTTTGAATGTGTTTGACTTTTACTTGATTCATAAAGCTTTGTTTGAACGTGTTTGACTTTCATTTGATTCAAAAAGCTCTGTTTGAATGTGTTTAACTTTCGTTTGATTCAAGAAGCTTTGTTTGAATGTGTTTGAGTTTATTTCGATTTAAAAACATATATTTCAATGTGTTTGACTCTCATTTGATTCAAAAAGCTTTGTTTGAATGTGTTTGACATTCATTAGATTCAAAAACCTTTGTTTGAATGTATTTGACTTTCATTTGATTCAAAAAGCTTTGATTGAATGTGTTTGACTGTATTTCGATCCAAAAAGCTTTGTTTGAACGAGTTTGACATTCATTTGATTCAAAAAGCTATGTTTGAATGAGTTTGACTTTCATTTGATTTATAAAGATTTGTTTTAATGTGTTTGACTTTCATTTGATTCAAAAAGCTTATTCGAATGTGTTTGACACTCTATATATTCAAAAAGTTTTGTTTAAATATGTTTGACTGTATTTCGATCCAAAAAGATTTGTTTGAATGTGTTTGACTTTCATTAGATTCATAAAGCATTGTTTGAACGTGTTTGACTTTCATTTGATTCAAAAAGCTTTGTTTGAATGTGTTTGACTTTCATTACATTCAAAAAGCTTTGTTTGAATGTGTTCAACTTTCATTTGATTTTGAAAGATTTGTTTTAATGTGTTTGACTTTCATTTGATTCAAAAACTTGTTTGAATGTGTTTAACTTTCTTTTGATTCAAAAAGCTTAATTTAAATTTGTTTTACTTTATTTCGATTCAAAAAGAATTGTTTGAATGTGTTTAACTTTCATTAGATTCAAAAAGCTTTGTTTGAATGTATTTCACTTTCATTTGATTTTTAAAGCTTTGTTTGAATGTGTTTGACTTTCATTTGATTCAAAAACTTTTGTTTGAATGTGTTTGACTTTCTTTTGATTCAAAAAGTTTTGTTTGAACGTGTTTGACTGTATTAGGATGCACTAAGATTTGTTTGAATGTGTTTGACTTTTATTTGATTCATAAAGCTTTGTTTGAACGTGTTTGACTTTCAATTGATTCAAAAAGCTCTATTTGAATGTGTTTAACTTTCGTTTGATTCAAGAAGCTTTGTTTGAATGTGTTTGAGTTTATTTTGATTTAAAAACATATATTAGAATGTGTTTGACTCTCATTTGATTCAAAAAGCTTTGTTTGAATGTGTTTTACATTCATTAGATTCAAAAAGCTTTGTTTGAATGCATTTCACTTTCATTTGATTTCAAAAGCTTTGTTTGAATGTGTTTGACTTTCATTTGATTCAAAAACTTTTGTTTGAATGTGTTTGACTTTCTTTTGATTCAAAAAGTTTTGTTTGAACGTGTTTGACTTTATTAGGATGCACTAAGATTTGTTTGAATGTGTTTGACTTTTATTTGATTCATAAAGCTTTGTTTGAACGTGTTTGACTTTCATTTGATTCAAAAATTTCTATTTGAATGTGTTTAACTTTCGTTTGATTCAAGAAGCTTTGTTTGAATGTGTTTAAGTTTATTTCGATTTAAAAACATATATTTGAATGTGTTTGACTCTCATTTGATTCAAAAAGCTTTGTTTGAATGTGTTTGACATTCATTAGATTCAAAAAACTTTGTTTGAATGTATTTGACTTTCATTTGATTCAAAAAGCTTTGTTTGAATATGTTTGACTTTCATTTGATTCAAAAACTTTTGTTTGAATGTGTTTGACTTTCTTTTGATTCAAAAAATTTTGTTTGAACGTGTTTCACTGTATTTGGATCCACTAAGATTTGTTTGAATGTGTTTGACTTTTATTTGATTCATAAAGCTTTGTTAGAACGTGTTTGACTTTCATTTCATTCAAAAAGCTCTGTTTGAATGTGTTTAACTTTCGTTTGATTCAAAAACTTTTGTTTGAATGTGTTTGACTTCTTTTGATTCAAAAAGTTTTGTTTGAACGTGTTTGACTGTATTAGGATGCACTAAGATTTGTTTGAATGTGTTTGACTTTTATTTGATTCATAAAGCTTTCTTTGAACGTGTTTGACTTTCATTTGATTAAAAAAGCTCTGTTTGAATGTGTTTAACTTTCGTTTGATTCAAGAAGCTTTGTTTGAATGTGTTTGAGTTTATTTCGATTTAAAAACATATATTTGAATGTGTTTGACTCTCATTTGATTCAAAAAGCTTTGTTTGAATGTGTTTTACATTCATTAGATTCAAAAAGCTTTGTTTGAATGCATTTCACTTTCATTTGATTTCAAAAGCTTTGTTTGAATGTGTTTGACTTTCATTTGATTCAAAAACTTTTGTTTGAATGTGTTTGGCTTTCTTTTGATTAAAAAAGTTTTGTTTGAACGTGTTTGACTTTATTAGGATGCACTAAGATTTGTTTGAATGTGTTTGACTTTTATTTGATTCATAAAGCTTTGTTTGAACGTGTTTGACTTTCATTTGATTCAAAAATTTCTATTTGAATGTGTTTAACTTTCGTTTGATTCAAGAAGCTTTGTTTGAATGTGTTTAAGTTTATTTCGATTTAAAAACATATATTTGAATGTGTTTGACTCTCATTTGATTCAAAAAGCTTTGTTTGAATGTGTTTGACATTCATTAGATTCAAAAAACTTTGTTTGAATGTATTTGACTTTCATTTGATTCAAAAAGCTTTGTTTGAATATGTTTGACTTTCATTTGATTCAAAAACTTTTGTTTGAATGTGTTTGACTTTCTTTTGATTCAAAAAATTTTGTTTGAACGTGTTTCACTGTATTTGGATCCACTAAGATTTGTTTGAATGTGTTTGACTTTTATTTGATTCATAAAGCTTTGTTAGAACGTGTTTGACTTTCATTTCATTCAAAAAGCTCTGTTTGAATGTGTTTAACTTTCGTTTGATTCAAAAACTTTTGTTTGAATGTGTTTGACTTCTTTTGATTCAAAAAGTTTTGTTTGAACGTGTTTGACTGTATTAGGATGCACTAAGATTTGTTTGAATGTGTTTGACTTTTATTTGATTCATAAAGCTTTCTTTGAACGTGTTTGACTTTCATTTGATTAAAAAAGCTCTGTTTGAATGTGTTTAACTTTCGTTTGATTCAAGAAGCTTTGTTTGAATGTGTTTGAGTTTATTTCGATTTAAAAACATATATTTGAATGTGTTTGACTCTCATTTGATTCAAAAAGCTTTGTTTGAATGTGTTTTACATTCATTAGATTCAAAAAGCTTTGTTTGAATGCATTTCACTTTCATTTGATTTCAAAAGCTTTGTTTGAATGTGTTTGACTTTCATTTGATTCAAAAACTTTTGTTTGAATGTGTTTGACTTTCTTTTGATTAAAAAAGTTTTGTTTGAACGTGTTTGACTTTATTAGGATGCACTAAGATTTGTTTGAATGTGTTTGACTTTTATTTGATTCATAAAGCTTTGTTTGAACGTGTTTGACTTTCATTTGATTCAAAAATTTCTATTTGAATGTGTTTAACTTTCGTTTGATTCAAGAAGCTTTGTTTGAATGTGTTTAAGTTTATTTCGATTTAAAAACATATATTTGAATGTGTTTGACTCTCATTTGATTCAAAAAGCTTTGTTTGAATGTGTTTGACATTCATTAGATTCAAAAAACTTTGTTTGAATGTATTTGACTTTCATTTGATTCAAAAAGCTTTGTTTGAATATGTTTGACTTTCATTTGATTCAAAAACTTTTGTTTGAATGTGTTTGACTTTCTTTTGATTCAAAAAATTTTGTTTGAACGTGTTTCACTGTATTTGGATCCACTAAGATTTGTTTGAATGTGTTTGACTTTTATTTGATTCATAAAGCTTTGTTAGAACGTGTTTGACTTTCATTTCATTCAAAAAGCTCTGTTTGAATGTGTTTAACTTTCGTTTGATTCAAAAACTTTTGTTTGAATGTGTTTGACTTTCTTTTGATTCAAAAAGTTTTGTTTGAACGTGTTTGACTGTATTAGGATGCACTAAGATTTGTTTGAATGTGTTTGACTTTTATTTGATTCATAAAGCTTTCTTTGAACATGTTTGACTTTCATTTGATTAAAAAAGCTCTGTTTGAATGTGTTTAACTTTCGTTTGATTCAAGAAGCTTTGTTTGAATGTGTTTGAGTTTATTTCGATTTAAAAAACATATATTTGAATGTGTTTGACTCTCATTTGATTCAAAAAGCTTTGTTTGAATGTGTTTTACATTCATTAGATTCAAAAAGCTTTGTTTGAATGCATTTCACTTTCATTTGATTTCAAAAGCTTTGTTTGAATGTGTTTGACTTTCATTTGATTCAAAAACTTTTGTTTGAATGTGTTTGACTTTCTTTTGATTCAAAAAGTTTTGTTTGAACGTGTTTGACTTTATTAGGATGCACTAAGATTTGTTTGAATGTGTTTGACTTTTATTTGATTCATAAAGCTTTGTTTGAACGTGTTTGACTTTCATTTGATTCAAAAATTTCTATTTGAATGTGTTTAACTTTCGTTTGATTCAAGAAGCTTTGTTTGAATGTGTTTAAGTTTATTTCGATTTAATAACATATATTTGAATGTGTTTGACTCTCATTTGATTCAAAAAGCTTTGTTTGAATGTGTTTGACATTCATTAGATTCAAAAAACTTTGTTTGAATGTATTTGACTTTCATTTGATTCAAAAAGCTTTGTTTGAATATGTTTGACTTTCATTTGATTCAAAAACTTTTGTTTGAATGTGTTTGACTTTCTTTTGATTCAAAAAATTTTGTTTGAACGTGTTTCACTGTATTTGGATCCACTAAGATTTGTTTGAATGTGTTTGACTTTTATTTGATTCATAAAGCTTTGTTAGAACGTGTTTGACTTTCATTTCATTCAAAAAGCTCTGTTTGAATGTGTTTAACTTTCGTTTGATTCAAAAACTTTTGTTTGAATGTGTTTGACTTTCTTTTGATTCAAAAAGTTTTGTTTGAACGTGTTTGACTGTATTAGGATGCACTAAGATTTGTTTGAATGTGTTTGACTTTTATTTGATTCATAAAGCTTTCTTTGAACGTGTTTGACTTTCATTTGATTAAAAAAGCTCTGTTTGAATGTGTTTAACTTTCGTTTGATTCAAGAAGCTTTGTTTGAATGTGTTTGAGTTTATTTCGATTTAAAAACATATATTTGAATGTGTTTGACTCTCATTTGATTCAAAAAGCTTTGTTTGAATGTGTTTGACATTCATTAGATTCAAAAACCTTTGTTTGAATGTATTTGACTTTCATTTGATTCAAAAAGCTTTGATTGAATGTGTTTGACTGTATTTCGATCCAAAAAGCTTTGTTTGAACGAGTTTGACATTCATTTGATTCAAAAAGCTATGTTTGAATGAGTTTGACTTTCATTTGATTTTTAAAGATTTGTTTTAATGTGTTTGACTTTCATTTGATTCAAAAAGCTTATTTGAATGTGTTTGACACTCTATATATTCAAAAAGTTTTGTTTAAATATGTTTGACTGTATTTCGATCCAAAAAGATTTGTTTGAATGTGTTTGACTTTCATTAGATTCATAAAGCATTGTTTGAACGTGTTTGACTTTCATTTGATTCAAAAAGCTTTGTTTGAATGTGTTTGACTTTCATTACATTCAAAAAGCTTTGTTTGAATGTGTTCAACTTTCATTTGATTTTGAAAGATTTGTTTTAATGTGTTTGACTTTCATTTGATTCAAAAACTTGTTTGAATGTGTTTAACTTTCTTTTGATTCAAAAATCTTAATTAGAATTTGTTTTACTTTATTTCGATTCAAAAAGAATTGTTTGAATGTGTTCCAATTTCATTAGATTCAAAAAGCTTTGTTTGAATGTATTTCACTTTCATTTGATTTCAAGAGCTTTGTTTGAATGTGTTTAACTTTCATTTGATTCAAAACTTTTGTTTGAATGTGTTTGACTTTCTTTTGATTCAAAAAGTTTTGTTTGAACGTGTTTGACTGTATTAGGATGCACTAAGATTTGTTTGAATGTGTTTGACTTTTACTTGATTCATAAAGCTTTGTTTGAACGTGTTTGACTTTCATTTGATTCAAAAAGCTCTGTTTGAATGTGTTTAACTTTCGTTTGATTCAAGAAGCTTTGTTTGAATGTGTTTGAGTTTATTTCGATTTAAAAACATATATTTGAATGTGTTTGACTCTCATTTGATTCAAAAAGCTTTGTTTGAATGTGTTTGACATTCATTAGATTCAAAAACCTTTGTTTGAATGTATTTGACTTTCATTTGATTCAAAAAGCTTTGATTGAATGTGTTTGACTGTATTTCGATCCAAAAAGATTTGTTTGAATGTGTTTGAGTTTCATTTGATTCAAAAAGCTTTGTTTGAACGAGTTTGACATTCATTTGATTCAAAAAGCTATGTTTGAAAGTGTTTGACTTTCATTTGATTTTTAAAGATTTGTTTTAATGTGTTTGACTTTTATTTGATTCAAAAAGCTTATTTGAATGCGTTTGACACTCTATATATTCAAAAAGTTTTGTTTAAATATGTTTGACTGTATTTCGATCCAAAAAGATTTGTTTGAATGTGTTTGACTTTCATTAGATTCATAAAGCATTGTTTGAACGTGTTTGACTTCCATTTGATTCAAAAAGCTTTGTTTGAATGTGTTTGACTTTCATTACATTCAACAAGCTTTGTTTGAATGTGTTCAACTTTCATTTGATTTTGAAAGATTTGTTTTAATGTGTTTGACTTTCATTTGATTCAAAAACTTGTTTGAATGTGTATAGCTTTCTTTTGATTCAAAAAGCTTAATTTGAATTTGTTTTACTTTATTTCGATTCAAAAAGAATTGTTTGAATGTGTTCCACTTTCATTAGATTCAAAAAGCTTTGTTTTAATGTATTTGACTTTCATTTGATTTCAAAAGCTTTGTTTGAATGTGTTTGACTTTCATTTGATTCAAAAACTTTTGTTTGAATATGTTTGACTTTCTTTTGATTCAAAAAGTTTTGTTTGAACGTGTTAGACTGTATTAGGATGCACTAAGATTTGTTTGAATGTGTTTGACTTTTATTTGATTCATAAAGCTTTGTTTGAACGTGTTCGACTTTCATTTGATTCAAAAAGTTTTGTTTGAACGTGTTTGACTGTATTAGGATGCACTAAGATTTGTTTGAATGTGTTTGACTTTTATTTGATTCAAAAAGCTTTGTTTGAATGTGTTTGACTTTCATTTGATTCAAAAACTTTTGTTTGAATGTGTTTGACTTTCTTTTGATTCAAAAATTTTTGTTTGAACGTGTTTGACTGTATTTGGAACCACTAAGATTTGTTTGAATGTGTTTGACTTTTATTTGATTCATAAAGCTTTGTTTGAACGTGTTTGACTTTCATTTGATTCAAAAAGCTCTGTTTGAAAGTGTTTAACTTTCGTTTGATTCAAGAATCTTTGTTTGAATGTGTTTGAGTTTATTTCGATTCAAAAACATTTATTTGAATGTGTTTGACTCTCATTTTATTCAAAAAGCTTTGTTTGAATGTGTTTGACATTCATTATATTCAAAAAGCTTTGTTTGAATGAATTTGACTTTCATTTGATTCAAAAAGCTTTGATTGAATGTGTTTGACTGTATTTCGATCCAAAAAGACTTGTTTGAATGTGTTTGAGTTTCATTTGATTCAAAAAGCTTTGTTTGAACGAGTTTGACATTCATTTTGATTCAAAAAGCTATGTTTGAATGTGTTTGACTTTCATTTGATTTTTAAAGATTTGTTTTAATGTGTTTGACTTTTATTTGATTCAAAAAGCTTATTTAAATGTGTTTGACACTCTATATATTAAAAAAGTTTTGTTTAAATATGTTTGACTGTATTTCGATCCAAAAAGATTTGTTTGAATGTGTTTGACTTTCATTAGATTCATAAAGCATTGTTTGAACGTGTTTGACTTTCATTTGATTCAAAAAGCTTTGTTTGAATGTGTTTGACTTTCATTACATTCAAAAAGCTTTGTTTGAATGTGTTCAACTTTCATTTGATTTTGAAAGATTTGTTTTAATGTGTTTGACTTTCATTTGATTCAAAAACTTGTTTGAATGTGTTTAACTTTCTTTTGATTCAAAAATCTTAATTTGAATTTGTTTACTTTATTTCGATTCAAAAAGAATTGTTTGAATGTGTTCCACTTTCATTAGATTCAAAAAGCTTTGTTTGAATGTATTTCACTTTCATTTGATTTCAAAAGCTTTATTTGAATGTGTTTGACTTTCATTTGATTCAAAAACTTTTGTTTGAATGTGTTTGACTTTCTTTTGGTTCAAAAACTTTTTTTGAACGTGTTTGACTGTATTAGGATGCACAAAGATTTGTTTGAATGTGTTTGACTTTTATTTGATTCATACAGCTTTGTTTGAACGTGTTTGACTTTCATTTGATTCAAAAAGCTTTGTTTGAATGTGTTTAACTTTCGTTTGATTCAAGAAGCTTTGTTTGAATGTGTTTGAGTTTATTTCGATTTAAAAACATATATTTGAATGTGTTTGACTCTCATTTGATTCAAAAAGCTTTGTTTGAATGTGTTTGACATTCATTAGATTAAAAAAGCTTTGTTTGAATGTATTTTACATTCATTTGATTCAAAAAGCTTTGATTGAATGTGTTTGACTGTATTTCGATCCAAATAGATTTGTTTGAATGTGTTTGAGTTTCATTTGATTCAAAAAGCTTTGTTTGAACGAGTTTGACATTCATTTGATTCAAAAAGCTATGTTTGAATGTGTTTGACTTTCATTTGATTTTTAAAGATTTGTTTTAATGTATTTGACTTTTATTTGATTCAAAAAGATTATTTGAATGTGTTTGACACTCTATATATTCAAAAAGTTTTGTTTAAATATGTTTGACTGTATTTCGATCCAAAAAGATTTGTTTGAATGTGTTTGACTTTCATTAGATTCATAAAGCATTGTTTGAACGTGTTTGACTTTCATTTGATTCAAAAAGCTTTGTTTGAATGTGTTTGACTTTCATTCCATTCAAAAAGCTTTGTTTGAATGTGTTCAACTTTCATTTGATTTTGAAAGATTTGTTTTAATGTGTTTGACTTTCATTTGATTCAAAAACTTGTTTGAATGTGGTTAACTTTCTTTTGATTCAAAAAGCTTAATTTGAATTTGTTTTACTTTATTTCGATTCAAAAAGAATTGTTTGAATGTGTTTAACTTTCATCTGATTCAAAAAGCTTTGTTTGAATGTATTTGACTTTCATTTGATTTCAAAAAAGCTTTGTTTGAATGTGTTTGACTTTCATTTGATTCAAAAACTTTTTGGTTTTGAATTGTTTTGAGTTTTTTCGATTTAAAAAATTTTTGAATGTGTTTGACTTCATTTATTCAAAAAGTTTGTTTGAATGTTTGACATTCATTTGATTCAAAAAGCTTTGTTTGAATGTATTTGACTTTCATTTGATTTCAAAAAGCTTTGTATGAATGTGTTTGACTTTCATTTGATTCAAAAACTTTTGTTTGAATGTGTTTGACTTTCTTTTGATTCAAAAACATTTTTGTTTTGAACGTGTTTGACTGTATTTGATCCACAAAGATTTGTTTGAATGTGTTTGACTTTTATTTGATTCATAAAGCTTTGTTTGAACGTGTTTGACTTTCATTTGATTCAAAAAGCTCTTGTTTTGAAATGTGTTTAACTTTCGTTTGATTCAAGAAGCTTTGTTTTGATTGTTTTTGAGTTTATTTCGATTCAAAAAACATTTATTTTAAATGTGTTTTGACTCTTCATTTGATTTCAAAAAGCTTTGTTTGAATGTGTTTGACATTCATTAGATTCAAAAAGCTTTGTTTGAATGTATTTGACTTTCATTTGATTCAAAAAGCTTTGATTGAATGTGTTTGACTGTATTTCGATCCAAAAAGATTTGTTTGAATGTGTTTGAGTTTCATTTGATTCAAAAAGCTTTGTTTGAACGAATTTGACATTCATTTGATTCAAAAAGCTATGTTTGAATGTGTTTGACTTTCATTTGATTTTTAAAGATTTGTTTTAATGTGTTTGACTTTTATTTGATTCAAAAAGCTTATTTGAATGTGTTTGACACTCTATATATTCAAAAAGTTTTGTTTAAATATGTTTGACTGTATTTCGATCCAAAAAGATTTGTTTGAATGTGTTTGACTTTCATTAGATTCATAAAGCATTGTTTGAACGTGTTTGACTTTCATTTGATTCAAAAAGCTTTGTTTGAATGTGTTTGACTTTCATTACATTCAAAAAGCTTTGTTTGAATGTGTTCAACTTTCATTTGATTTTGAAAGATTTGTTTTAATGTGTTTTGACTTTCATTGATTCAAAAACTTGTTTGAATGTGTTTAATTTTCTTTTGATTCAAAAAGCTTAATTTTGAATTTGTTTTACTTTATTTCGATTCAAAAGAATTGTTTGAATGTGTTTAACTTTCATTAGATTCAAAAGCTTTGTTTGAATGTATTTCACTTTTCATTTGATTTCAAAAGCTTTGTTTGAATGTGTTTGACTTTCATTTGATTCAAAAACTTTTTGTTTGAATGTGTTTGACTTTCTTTTGATTCAAAAAGTTTGTTTGAACGTGTTTGACTTTCATTTGGATTGCACTAAGATTTGTTTGAATGTGTTTGACTTTTATTTGATTCATAAAGCTTTGTTTGAACGTGTTTGACTTTCATTTGATTCAAAAAGCTCTGTTTGAATGTGTTTAACTTTCGTTTGATTCAAGAAGCTTTGTTTGAATGTGTTTGAGTTTATTTCGATTCGAAAACATTTATTTTGAATGTGTTTGACTCTCATTTGATTTCAAAAAGCTTTGTTTGAATGTGTTTGACATTCATTAGATTCAAAAAGCTTTGTTTGAATGTATTTGACTTTCATTTGATTCAAAAAGCTTTGATTGAATGTGTTTGACTGTATTTCGATCCAAAAAGATTTGTTTGAATGTGTTTGAGTTTCATTTGATTCAAAAAGCTTTGTTTGAAGGAGTTTGACATTCATTTGATTCAAAAAGCTATGTTTGAATGTGTTTGACTTTCATTTGATTTTTAAAGATTTGTTTTAATGTGTTTGACTTTTATTTGATTCAAAAAGCTTATTTGAATGTGTTTGACACTCTATATATTCAAAAAGTTTTGTTTAAATATGTTTGACTGTATTTCGATCCAAAAAGATTTGTTTGAATGTGTTTGAATTTCATTAGATTCATAAAGCATTGTTTGAACGTGTTTGACTTTCATTTGATTCAAAAAGCTTTGTTTGAATGTGTTTGACTTTTCATTACATTCAAAAAAGCTTTGTTTGAATGTGTTCAACTTTCATTTGATTTTGAAAGATTTGTTTTAATGAGTTTGACTTTCATTTGATTCAAAAACTTGTTTGAATGTGTTTAACTTTGTTTTGATTCAAAAAGCTTAATTTGAATTTGTTTTACTTTATTTCGATTCAAAAAGAATTGTTTGAATGTGTTTCACTTTCATTAGATTCAAAAAACTTTGTTTGAATGTATTTCACTTTCATTTGATTTCAAAAGCTTTGTTTGAATGTGTTTGACTTTCATTTGATTCAAAAACTTTTGTTTGAATGTGTTTGACTTTCTTTTGATTCAAAAAGTTTTGTTTGAACGTGTTTGACTGTATTAGGATGCACTAAGATTTGTTTGAATGTGTTTGACTTTTATTTGATTCATAAAGCTTTGTTTGAACGTGTTTGACTTTCATTTGATTCAAAAAGCTCTGTTTGAATGTGTTTAACTTTCGTTTGATTCAAGAAGCTTTGTTTGAATGTTTTGAGTTTATTTCGATTCAAAAACATTTATTTGAATGTGTTTGACTCTCATTTGATTCAAAAAGCTTTGTTTGAATGTGTTTGACATTTCATTAGATTCAAAAAGCTTTGTTTGAATGTATTTGACTTTCATTTGATTCAAAAAGCTTTTGAATGTGTTTGACTGTATTTCGATCCAAAAAGATTTGTTTGAATGTGTTTGTTTCATTTGATTCAAAAAGCTTTGTTTGAACGAATTTGACATTCATTTGATTCAAAAAGCTATGTTTGAATGTGTTTGACTTTCATTTGATTTTTAAAGATTTGTTTTAATGTGTTTGACTTTTATTTGATTCAAAAAGCTTATTTGAATGTGTTTGACACTCTATATATTCAAAAAAGTTTTGTTTAAATATGTTTTGACTGTATTTCGATCCAAAAAGATTTGTTTCAATGTGTTTGACTTTCATTAGATTCATAAAGCATTGTTTGAACGTGTTTGACTTTCATTTGATTCAAAAAGCTTTGTTTGAATGTGTTTGACTTTCATTACATTCAAAAAGCTTTGTTTGAATGTGTTCAACTTTCATTTGATTTCGAAAGATTTGTTTTAATGTGTTTGACTTTCATTTGATTCAAAAACTTGTTTGAATGTGTTTAACTTTCTTTTGATTCAAAAAGCTTTAATTTGAATTTGTTTTACTTTATTTCGATTCAAAAAGAATTGTTTGAATGTGTTTCACTTTCATTAGATTCAAAAAGCTTTGTTTGAATGTATTTCACTTTCATTTGATTTCAAAAGATTTGTTTGAGTGTGTTTGACTTTCATTTGATTCAAAAACTTTTGTTTGAATGTGTTTGACTTTCTTTTGATTCAAAAAGTTTTGTTTGAACGTGTTTGATTGTATTAGGATGCACTAAGATTTGTTTGAATGTGTTTGACTTTTATTTGATTCATAAAGCTTTGTTTGAACGTGTTTGACTTTCATTTGATTCAAAAAGCTCTGTTTGAATGTGTTTAACTTTCGTTTGATTCAAGAAGCTTTGTTTGAATGTGTTTGAGTTTATTTCGATTTAAAAACATATATTTGAATGTGTTTGACTCTCATTTGATTCAAAAAGCTTTGTTTGAATGTGTTTGACATTCATTAGATTCAAAAAGCTTTGTTTGAATGTATTTGACTTTCATTTGATTCAAAAAGCTTGTTTGAATGTGTTTGACTTTCATTTGATTCAAAAACTTTTGTTTGAATGTGTTTGACTTTCTTTTGATTCAAAAAGTTTTGTTTGAACGTGTTTGATTGTATTAGGATGCACTAAGATTTGTTTGAATGTGTTTGACTTTTATTTGATTCATAAAGCTTTGTTTGAACGTGTTTGACTTTCATTTGATTCAAAAAAGCTCTGTTTGAATGTGTTTAACTTTCGTTTGATTCAAGAAGCTTTGTTTGAATGTGTTTGAGTTTATTTCGATTTCAAAACATTTATTTGAATGTGTTTGACTCTCATTTGATTCAAAAAGCTTTGTTTGAATGTGTTTGACATTCATTAGATTAAAAAAGCTTTGTTTGAATGTATTTGACTTTCATTTGATTCAAAAAGCTTTGATTGAATGTGTTTGACTGTATTTCGATCCAAAAAGATTTGTTTGAATGTGTTTGAGTTTCATTTGATTTAAAAAGCTTTGTTTGAACGAATTTGACATTCATTTGATTCAAAAAGCTATGTTTGAATGTGTTTGACTTTCATTTGATTTTTAAAGATTTGTTTTTAATGTGTTTGACTTTTATTTGATTCAAAAAGCTTATTTGAATGTGTTTGACACTCTATATATTCAAAAAGTTTTATTTAAATATCTTTGACTGTATTTCGATCCAAAAAGATTTGTTTGAATGTGTTTGACTTTCATTAGATTCATAAAGCATTGTTTGAACGTGTTTGACTTTCATTTGATTCAAAAAGCTTTGTTTGAATGTGTTTGACTTTCATTACATTCAAAAAGCTTTGTTTGAATGTGTTCAACTTTCATTTGATTTTGAAAGATTTGTTTTAATGAGTTTGACTTTCATTTTGATTCAAAAAACTTGTTTGAATGTGTTTAACTTTGTTTTGATTCAAAAAGCTTAATTTGAATTTGTTTTACTTTATTTCGATTCAAAAAGAATTGTTTGAATGTGTTTCACTTTCATTAGATTCAAAAAGCTTTGTTTGAATGTATTTCACTTTCATTTGATTTCAAAAGATTTGTTTGAATGTGTTTGACTTTCATTTGATTCAAAAACTTTTGTTTGAATGTGTTTGACTTTCTTTTGATTCAAAAAGTTTTGTTTGAACGTGTTTGACTGTATTAGGATGCACTAAGATTTGTTTGAATGTGTTTGACTTTTATTTGATTCATAAAGCTTTGTTTGAACGTGTTTGACTTTCATTTGATTCAAAAAGCTCTGTTTGAATGTGTTTAACTTTCGTTTGATTCAAGAAGCTTTGTTTGAATGTGTTTGAGTTTATTTCATTCAAAAACATTTATTTGAATGTGTTTGACTCTCATTTGATTCAAAAAGCTTTGTTTGAATGTGTTTGACATTCATTAGATTCAAAAAGCTTTGTTTGAATGTATTTGACTTTCATTTGATTCAAAAAGCTTTGATTGAATGTGTTTGACTGTATTTCGATCCAAAAAGATTTGTTTGAATGTGTTTGAGTGTCATTTGATTCAAAAAGCTTTGTTTGAACGAATTTGACATTCATTTGATTCAAAAAGCTATGTTTGAATGTGTTTGACTTTCATTTGATTTTTAAAGATTTGTTTTAATGTGTTTGACTTTTATTTGATTCAAAAAGCTTATTTGAATGTGTTTGACACTCTATATATTCAAAAAGTTTTGTTTAAATATGTTTGACTGTATTTCGATCCAAAAAGATTTGTTCAAATGTGTTTGACTTTCATTAGATTCATAAAGCATTGTTTGAACGTGTTTGACTTTCATTTGATTCAAAAAGCTTTGTTTGAATGTGTTTGACTTTCATTACATTCAAAAAGCTTTGTTTGAATGTGTTCAACTTTCATTTGATTTCGAAAGATTTGTTTTAATGTGTTTCTTTCATTTGATTCAAAAACTTGTTTGAATGTGTTTAACTTTCTTTTGATTCAAAAAGCTTAATTTGAATTTGTTTTACTTTATTTCGATTCAAAAAGAATTGTTTGAATGTGTTTCACTTTCATTAGATTCAAAAAGCTTTGTTTGAATGTATTTCACTTTCATTTGATTTCAAAAGATTTGTTTGAGTGTGTTTGACTTTCATTTGATTCAAAAAACTTTTGTTTGAATGTGTTTGACTTTCTTTTGATTCAAAAAGTTTTGTTTGAACGTGTTTGATTGTATTAGGATGCACTAAGATTTGTTTGAATGTGTTTGACTTTTATTTGATTCATAAAGCTTTGTTTGAACGTGTTTGACTTTCATTTGATTCAAAAAGCTCTGTTTGAATGTGTTTAACTTTCGTTTGATTCAAGAAGCTTTGTTTGAATGTGTTTGAGTTTATTTCGATTTAAAAACATATATTTGAATGTGTTTGACTCTCATTTGATTCAAAAAGCTTTGTTTGAATGTGTTTGACATTCATTAGATTCAAAAAGCTTTGTTTGAATGTATTTGACTTTCATTTGATTCAAAAAGCTTTGTTTGAATGTGTTTGACTTTCATTTGATTCAAAAACTTTTGTTTGAATGTGTTTGACTTTCTTTTGATTCAAAAAGTTTTGTTTGAACGTGTTTGATTGTATTAGGATGCACTAAGATTTGTTTGAATGTGTTTGACTTTTATTTGATTCATAAAGCTTTGTTTGAACGTGTTTGACTTTCATTTGATTCAAAAAGCTCTGTTTGAATGTGTTTAACTTTCGTTTGATTCAAGAAGCTTTGTTTGAATGTGTTTGAGTTTATTTCGATTCAAAAACATTTATTTGAATGTGTTTGACTCTCATTTGATTCAAAAAGCTTTGTTTGAATGTGTTTGACATTCATTAGATTAAAAAAGCTTTGTTTGAATGTATTTGACTTTCATTTGATTCAAAAAGCTTTGATTGAATGTGTTTGACTGTATTTCGATCCAAAAAGATTTGTTTGAATGTGTTTGAGTTTTCATTTGATTTAAAAAAGCTTTGTTTGAACGAATTTGACATTCATTTGATTCAAAAAGCTATGTTTGAATGTTGTTTGACTTTCATTTGATTTTTAAAGATTTGTTTTAATGTGTTTGACTTTTATTTGATTCAAAAAGCTTATTGAATGTGTTTGACACACTATATATTCAAAAAGTTTTATTTAAATATCTTTGACTGTATTTCGATCCAAAAAGATTTGTTTGAATGTGTTTGACTTTCATTAGATTCATAAAGCATTGTTTGAACGTGTTTGACTTTCATTTGTTTCAAAAAGCTTTGTTTTAATGTGTTTGACTTTCATTACATTCAAAAAGCTTTGTTTGAATGTGTTCAACTTTCATTTGATTTTGAAAGATTTGTTTTAATGAGTTTGACTTTCATTTGATTCAAAAACTTGTTTGAATGTGTTTAACTTTGTTTTGATTCAAAAAGCTTAATTTGAATTTGTTTTACTTTATTTCGATTCAAAAAGAATTGTTTGAATGTGTTTCACTTTCATTAGATTCAAAAAGCTTTGTTTGAATGTATTTCACTTTCATTTGATTTCAAAAGATTTGTTTGAATGTGTTTGACTTTCATTTGATTCAAAAACTTTTGTTTGAATGTGTTTGACTTTCTTTTGATTCAAAAAGTTTTGTTTGAACGTGTTTGACTGTATTAGGATGCACTAAGATTTGTTTGAATGTGTTTGACTTTTATTTGATTCATAAAGCTTTGTTTGAACGTGTTTGACTTTTCATTTGATTCAAAAAGCTCTGTTTTGAATGTGTTTAACTTTCGTTTGATTCAAGAAGCTTTGTTTGAATGTGTTTGAGTTTATTTCAATTCAAAAACATTTATTTGAATGTGTTTGACTCTCATTTGATTCAAAAAAGCTTTGTTTGAATGTGTTTGACATTCATTAGATTCAAAAAGCTTTGTTTGAACGTGTTTGACTTTCATTTGATTCAAAAAGCTCTGTTTTGAATGTGTTTAACTTTCGTTGATTCAAGAAGCTTTGTTTGAATGTGTTTGAGTTTATTTCAATTCAAAAACATTTATTGAATGTGTTTGACTCTCATTTGATTCAAAAAGCTTTGTTTGAATGTGTTTGACATTCATTAGATTCAAAAAGCTTTGTTTGAATGTATTTGACTTTCATTTGATTCAAAAAGCTTTGATTGAATGTGTTTGACTGTATTTCGATCCAAAAAGATTTGTTTGAATGTGTTTGAGTGTCATTTGATTCAAAAAGCTTTGTTTGAACGAATTTGACATTCATTTGATTCAAAAAGCTATGTTTGAATGTGTTTGACTTTCATTTGATTTTTAAAGATTTGTTTTAATGTGTTTGACTTTTATTTGATTCAAAAAGCTTTTTGAATGTTTGACACTCTATATATTCAAAAAGTTTTGTTTAAATATGTTTGACTGTATTTCGATCCAAAAAGATTTGTTGAATGTGTTTGACTTTCATTAGATTCATAAAGCATTGTTTGAACGTGTTTGACTTTCATTTGATTCAAAAAGCTTTGTTTGAATGTGTTTGACTTTCATTACATTCAAAAAGCTTTGTTTGAATGTGTTCAACTTTCATTTGATTTTGAAAGATTTGTTTTAATGTGTTTGACTTTCATTTGATTCAAAAAACTTGTTTGAATGTGTTTAACTTTCTTTTGATTCAAAAAGCTTAATTTGAATTTGTTTTACTTATTTCGATTCAAAAAGAATTGTTTGAATGTGTTTAACTTTCATTAGATTCAAAAAGCTTTGTTTGAATGTATTTCACTTTCATTTGATTCAAAAGCTTTGTTTGAATGTGTTTGACTTTCATTTTATTCAAAAACTTTTGTTTGAATGTGTTTGACTTTCTTTTGATTCAAAAAGTTTTGTTTGAACGTGTTTGACTGTATTAGGATGCACTAAGATTTGTTTGAATGTGTTTGACTTTTATTTGATTCATAAAGCTTTGTTTGAACGTGTTTGACTTTCATTTGATTCAAAAAGCTCTGTTTGAATGTGTTTAACTTTCGTTTGATTCAAGAAGCTTTGTTTGAATGTGTTTGAGTTTATTTCGATTAAAAATTTGAATGTGTTTGACTCTCATTTGATTCAAAAAGCTTTGTTTGAATGTGTTTGACTTTCATTATTCAAAAAGCTTTGTTTGAATGTGATTCATTTGATTTCGAAAGATTTGTTTTAATTGTTTGACTTTCATTTGATTCAAAAACTTGTTTGAATGTGTTTAACTTTCTTTTGATTCAAAAAGCTTAATTTGAATTTGTTTTACTTTATTTCGATTCAAAAAGAATTGTTTGAATGTGTTTCACTTTCATTAGATTCAAAAAGCTTTGTTTGAATGTATTTCACTTTCATTTGATTTCAAAAGTTTGTTTGAATGTGTTTGACTTTCATTTGATTCAAAAACTTTTGTTTGAATGTGTTTGACTTTCTTTTGATTCAAAAAGTTTTGTTTGAACGTGTTTGACTGTATTAGGATGCACTAAGATTTGTTTGAATGTGTTTGACTTTTATTTGATTCATAAAGCTTTGTTTGAACGTGTTTGACTTTCATTTGATTCAAAAAGCTCTGTTTGAATGTGTTTAACTTTCGTTTGATTCAAGAAGCTTTGTTTGAATGTGTTTGAGTTTATTTCGATTTAAAAACATTTGAATGTGTTTGACTTCATTTGATTCAAAAGCTTTGTTTGAATGTTTGACATTCATTAGATTCAAAAAGCTTTGTTTGAATGTATTTGACTTTCATTTGATTCAAAAAGCTTTTTTGAATGTGTTTGACTTTCATTTGATTCAAAAACTTTTGTTTGAATGTGTTTGACTTTCTTTTGATTCAAAAAATTTTGTTTGAACGTGTTTGACTGTATTTGGATCCACTAAGATTTGTTTGAATGTGTTTGACTTTTATTTGATTCATAAAGCTTTGTTTGAACGTGTTTGACTTTCATTTGATTCAAAAAGCTCTGTTTGAAAGTGTTTAACTTTCGTTTGATTCAAGAAGCTTTGTTTGAATGTGTTTGAGTTTATTTCGATTCAAAAACATTTATTTGAATGTGTTTGACTCTCATTTGATTCAAAAAGCTTTGTTTGAATGTTTGACATTCATTTTCAAAAAGCTTTGTTTGAATGACTTTCATTTGATTCAAAAAGCTTTGATTGAATGTGTTTGACTGTATTTCGATCAAAAAGATTGTTTGAATGTGTTTGAGTTTCATTTGATTCAAAAAGTTTGTTTGAACGAGTTTGACATTCATTTGATTCAAAAAGCTATGTTTGAATGTGTTTGACTTTCATTTGATTTTTAAAGATTTGTTTTAATGTGTTTGACTTTTATTTGATTCAAAAAGCTTATTTGAATGTGTTTGACACTCTTTATATTCAAAAAGTTTTGTTTAAATATGTTTGACTGTATTTCGATCCAAAAAGATTTGTTTGAATGTGTTTGACTTTCATTAGATTCATAAAGCATTGTTTGAACGTGTTTGACTTTCATTTGATTCAAAAAGCTTTGTTTGAATGTGTTTGACTTTCATTACATTCAAAAAGCTTTGTTTGAATGTTTTCAACTTTCATTTGATTTTGAAAGATTTGTTTTAATGTGTTTGACTTTCATTTGATTCAAAAACTTGTTTGAATGTGTTTAACTTTCTTTTGATTCAAAAAGCTTAATTTGAATTTGTTTTACTTTATTTCGATTCAAAAAGAATTGTT